>NC_064816.1:65080416-65206912 GCF_023721935.1 Panthera uncia | reverse complement strand
TTTTTTTTTTTTTTTTTTTTTTTTTTTTTTTTTTTTTTTTTTTTTTTGCAGGGGGAGTTCTGATTGAAACACACCCTGGTTTCTGAATATACAGGTAAGAAACACTAGGGAATGGAAACGAAGTAAAAAAACAAAAACAAAAACAAAAACAAACAACAACAAAACCCCCCAAAGCAACAACAACACAAACACAAAAACACGTTTGTCATGTTCACTTCTAAGTGATGAAGATATGTCACCATCAACTGTTGCCTGAGATTTTATTTTTGGTTAAATTTGCCATGCATTTATGAGAAATTTGCTCAGAGTTTATCAATTGGCTGTTATTTTGTTTTGTTGTTATAATTTTTTTATACCTCCCTCCCCCTGGATTGGGAAAAGATAAGCCAAAGACTTAGGTACCATCTTTCTAAAAAACTGTTTATTTATTTATTTTGAGAGAGAGACAGAGAGAGAGAGAGAGAGAGAGAATGGGGAAGAGGCAGAGAGAGAGAGGGAGGGAGACAGAATCCCAAGCAGGCTCTGAAATGTCAGCACAGAGCCCAACACGGGGCTCAAGATCACAAAGAGTGAGATCATGACCTGAGCCCAAGTCAAGAGTCGGATGTTCAACCAACTAAGCCACCCAGGCACTCCTCCATACAATCTTAATGGGTAGTTTGTACTGATAGTTTAGTGCAAAACAAACAAATAACAACATACAGAAGAAAAATCTAGATCATTGTTAATGCTTAGTTTTAATATGATAGAAACTTGAAAATATTTTATACATTACTATTAATTTGAAAAGACACTATAGGCATTTATAAAACCTATAAAATAATTAACAGTCAGCCATTATTTTTACGTCCCTAATGATTATCACATCTTTATTTCTCTTTTGTGCAAACAATTCAAAGTTAATTACATGGTTGTCCATCCTTAAATGCTATCATTATTATTATATTTTTATTAATGTATGGCAAACTACTCAGCTTAGCTTGTAATTAGGAGGTGAATTATTATTGGAGCCATAGAGAATTGAACGGGTAGCAGTCATAAGCTAAATGACTATGAGGAAAAACAATATCATGTTGCTTAAGTAGCTCGTGTCATACAATAGTTTATTTAGCTCCACTCTATACAGAGATAAATATCACACAGATTTGTTTAATTTTCTACAAGTCAGATTTCTAAATAGAAATGTTTGAAAATTCCTTACCTGTGGCATAGCTGATGAGGCACAAAATGGATTCCAGAAAATGAACATATCGCATTAACTGGGAAATTTACCCATAGATAAGTGCTAGCAAATGACCATAAGCCATTCATAGGGTTCCAAAAGAAGTATATGGTAGTGTTAGAAAATAAAGTGCATGGAAGGTTATAATGACATTTAATTAAAACGTAATTCATAACAATAATTATTTGGTTAAATACATAAAATTTTTCCAAGACTTTTATTTTGAGAACATTTTAAATTTGCAGGCAGGTTTAAAAAACAATAATGCTTACCCAGTTTCCTTCAAAGTTAACAATTTGCACAACTAAACTACAATATTATAATGAGGGTATTGAATTGATCCAGAACATTCCCATCACTGCAAGGATCCCTCATTCCCTCATGTTTCCCATTTAGTCATACCCACCTCACTTTCTCTATCCCATCTTTTACTCTTGGAAACCATTATTATTTTCTACGGTTTTGACATTTCAAGAATGTTATATAAATAGAATCATTCAGTATGTGCCATTTTATGATTGCTTTCTTTCACTTAGTCTAATTCTCTAGGGATTCGTTGTGGTTCTTGTACATGTCGGTAACCTATTACTTTTTGTTACATTTCATTACATTGTATGGAAATCCCACTATCTATTTAGCCATCCACCAACTGATGGACATTTGAATTGCTTCTACATTTTCACTATTAGGAAACATAACTGTTGTGTATATCTATGTACAAGTTTTTGTGGGAAGGTAAGTTTCTGTTTCTCTGGGATAATTACCCAAGAGTGCAATTGCTGGGACATTCAGTGGTTGTAGGTTTAGTTTTATGAGAAAATACCAAAAGGTTTTCCAGAGTTTCTGTGCCATTTTAAATTACCACCAGTAATATGCGAGCGATCCAATTTTTCTGCATCACCATCAACATGTGACAGTACTACATTTTAAAAAAAATTTTGGGCACCCTAATAAGTTTATAGTAGTATCTCTCTGTGATTTTAACCTGTAGTCCCTTAACGGTGAATTGTGTTGAGCATCTTTTCATGTGTTTGTTGTCTGTATATCTTCTTCAGTGAAATGTCTGATATGCCTTTTGCCCTTTTGGTAATTTTATTTTATTATTATGATTTTTCATCCTGGAATTTTGAGAGTTCTTCAAAATTGCTGGTTCTAGGTACCAGCAACTTCTCAAATAGGTGATTTTTAAAATGTTTACTCCCAGTCTACAGTTTGCCTTTTTAATCTTCTTAAAAATATATAGGCAGAACAAAAGTTTAATTTTTTTTTAAATTTTAATGTTTTGTTTATTTTTGAGAAGAGAGGGACAGAGCGTGAGCGGGGGAGGAGAGAGAAAGAGGGAGACACAGAATCTGAAACAGGCTCCAGGCTCTGAGCTGTCAGCACAGAGCCTGACGTGGGGCTCGAACTCATGGAGTGCAAGATCATGACCTGAGCTGAAGTCTGACGCTTAACCGACTGAGTCACCCAGACACCCCACAAAAGTTTTAAATTTTAAGGAAGTACAATTTATCATCTTTTCTTTTTTCACTTATGCTTTTCATGCCCAGTTTATGAACACTATGCCTAGCTCTAGATCACCAAAGATTTTTGTTTCAAATGTTTTAGGAACTAATTTTTTCATTTAAATGCATAGTACATTTTGAGTTACTTTTTATATAAGGTTTGTAAAGTTTAGTGGAAAGTTTGTTTTGTTTGTTTTGTTTTTGCCTATGGATGTCTAATTGCCCTAGCACCATTGTTGAAAGGCTATCCTTCCTCCATTGAATTTATTTTGCATCTGTTTGCTTGTTTGTTTGTTTATTTTATTTGAGAGAGAGAATGAGAGAGTGAGCAGGGGAGAGGCAGGGAGGGAGAGACAGAGAATTTCAAGCAAGTTCTGCACTACCAGCGCAGAGCCCTATGTGGGGTTTGATTCCCGGAACCATGAGATTATGACCTGAGCGAAAGTAAAGAGTTAGATGCTTAAATGACTGAGCCACCCCGGCACCCCCCTTTTGCATCTTCATCAAGGATAGATTATCATATCTGCATGTGTCAATGTATGAGTTCTGTAGTTTCTTCCACCAGTTTAATGCCCACCTCTTTATGAATACCACAGATTTTTGGCTGTGTAGTTACGCACTCAGTCTCCACATGTATTAGGTTAATTCTTCCCAATTTACTCCTCTTTTTCAAAAATTGTTTTAGCTAATGTTCTGTTGTCTTTTTATGTAAGTTTTAGAAAAATATTGTCTACATGTGCAAACCCTCTTTCTGACATTTTAATAGGCATTTCTTTGAATCTATATATCAGTTTAGGAGAATTGACACCTTCGGTTGCATTCCAATGCATGAAATGGTACATCGTTCAATTTTTTTAGGTTATTTTTGATGTATTTCATCATTTACTATAGCTTTCACTGTATAACATATGTACCTTTTTTTTAGATGTACATCAATATATTCTATTTTTTGAGTGCTTTTAAATTGTATCACATTTTTATTTATTTATTTATTTATTTATTTATTTAGTCAATGTGCTCATTGGTACCGTGTCAAATAGTGGTGAACTTCTGCAACCTGTGAAATTTGGAGGCTACTTATGAGTTTTAGAAGTTGTGTTTTTTGTTCGTTGGTTTGTTTTATAACTTCCTTAGGTCTTCTATGTAGACAAACACGCCATCTGAATATATGGACAGTTTTATGTATTCCTATTTAAACAGTGCGATTTTTCCTTCCTTCTCTTTCTCTATTGCACCTGGCTAGGATGTTTCCACTACATTGAACATGAATCACACAGCAGGTATCCCTGCTTCCTTCCCACTCTTAAGGAAAATGCATTCAATTTTTCACAGTTAAATATAAAGTTTGCTGTGGGCTTTAAATATAAAGTTCTAGAAGTTTTCTTTTGTCCATATTTTTTTCACAGGATTTTGTTTTTGTATTTTTGTTGTGATTATTTAATAATTGGATATTGAGTTTTCTAAAATGTACTTAAAAAATGTTTATTTATTTATGAGAGAGACACACAGAGCATGAGCGGGGAAGGAAAGAGAGAGGGAAACACAGAATGTGAAGCAGGCTCCAGGCTCTGAGCTGTCAGCACAGAGCCCGATGAGAGACTCGAACTTGTGAGCCATGAGATCATGGCCCGAGCCGAAGTCAGATGCTTAACCACCTGAGCCACCCAGGCGCTCCACGTAAAATGTACTTTGTTTCACTCAATATGACCTTTTGATTTTTCTCCCTTAGCTTATTGGCATAGTACATTGCTTTAATTAATTTTCAAACGTGAACCAGTTTATTCCAAAATAAACCCGTTTGTCATTTTTTTTTTCAATTTTTTTTTTTTTAACGTTTATTTATTTTTGAGACAGAGAGAGAGCATGAACAGGGGAGGAGCAGAGAGAGAGGGAGACTCAGACTCGGAAGCAGGCTCCAGGCTCTGAGCTGTCAGCACAGAGCCCGACGCTGGGCTCGAACTCACGGACCGTGAGATCTGTGACCTGAGCCGAAGTCGGCCACTTAACCGACTGAGCCACCCAGGCGCCCCACCCATTTGTTATTTTGAATGTAGAAAATTTTTTGTATGTTGCTAAAATCTGTTCACTGATATTTTGCTAATTATTTTCATATATGTTTATGAGTGATGTTGGTTTATACCATTTATTGATTGATAGATTGATGAACTGCCTTTATCATATTTTGATACCCAGCTAATACTAGCTTTGTAAAATTAATCTGCATCTGTTCTATTTTCTAGAAGACATTGTATAGAATTGGTGTTCATCTTTTCAGTGTTTAGGAAAATGCTCCAATTATTAATAACTAATCTTAGACATTTTTGTTGTTTTCATTATAAATTCAAATTCCTTAATATTTATAAGTTATTCTTCTTCATACTGACTTAGTTGTGGTAGTTTGTACTTTTTGAAGAATTAATCAAAGTAGTACATTATGTCCACAAAGCTTTTTACAGTATTCCCTCATTATTATTATAATTTTAAGGCTAGTATTTATAGCTTCTCTTTTATTGAAGATTTTGTAATTGTGTTATTTTGTCTTTTTTTTTCTTTGTCAGTCTGTCTAAAAATGTGTCAAGTTTACTCGTCTTTTCAAAGAATTAGCTCTTTGTTTCACGGAATTTTCTCTATTGTTTTTCTATAGTTGGATTTATTGACTCTTACTGTCATCTTTATTGTTTTCATCCCTCTCCTTGCTTTGAGTTTATTTTGTATCTCTTTTTTCTAGGATTTTTAGGCAAGACCTTAAATTACTGATTACATACTTTACGTCTGATATAACACATGCATTTAGTGCTAGAAAATGTCCTCTCAAACTGCCTTAGTTGTGCCCGACAAATTTATATACGCTATGTTTTTACTTTCATTCAGTACAATGAATATTTTCATATCCCCTGAGACTTTCTCTGTGACTATGGAATATTTGGAATTTGTTATTTAGTTTCTACGTGTTTGGAAGTTTTCCTTTAATTTTTCTGTTACCGGTTTCTAAACTGAATTTATTGGGATTGGTGAAAACGTTCTCCATTATTTCAATTCTTTTAAACTTGTGAATGTTTGTTTTATGATCCAGGATATGGTATCTTTGTAAAGGTTCTAAGAGTCCAATGACATAAATGATAGTTATTTTTGTTGTTCTTTTTTTTTTTTTTTGGAGAGAGAGAGAGAACGCACGCCCCTCCCAACACACACACGTGTTCACTCTAGCAGGGGAGGGGTAGAGGGAGAGGGGGAGAGAGAATCTCAAGCAGGCTCCATGCCCAACACCGATCCAGAGGATGGACTTGATGTCATGATTGTGCGATCGTGACCTGAGTGGAAATCTAAGGTCAGGCTTAACTAACTGAGCCATCTAGGCACCCGTTTTTTTTGTTTTGTTTGTTTGTTTGTTTGGTTGGTTGGTTGGTTTCTTTAATAGTCCCACAGATCTATTTCTTCTCTGATTTTTCAAATTGGTTAATTTAAATTGATGTGTCACTGATTCCACTGAAGTTTAATTGCAAGAATTGTCTCTTCACTAACCTTTCTCTTTCGGTCTTTATATATTGTATTTCTTTGCCGAGACTTTTTACGTATTTGATGAGACTTTCTATTTTGTCATTTGTTTGAAGTGTGTTCATCATTCTCATTGCAGATTTTATCATAGTCGCTTTAAACACTTTGAGATAATTCTAATCTTTCTGCCATTTTGGTATTGGTGTCTATTAACTGTCATTTTATTTCACTTCATTTAAGGTCATCCTGGTCTTGTTCTAATGAATAATTTTCTGTTGAGAGCCACACATTTTAGCATTAGGTTATGACACTGTAGATGTTATTTAGTTTTTTGTTTTCGCTGGATTTCCTTGACCTCACTCTAGCAGGAGATGGGAAGGTGGAGATATAGCAGCACCTAGATACCAAAAGATAGAGGCAGAAATCTGGGTTTCCCACTTGGTCTCCTTTGACGTTTAATGACAAGAGGCTTACCAGTTACCTTGTAAGGGGGTGGGCACGCTTTCTTCCTGCTTCCTACATGCCTTTTCTGGTACCACTGGGGAATGAGGTAGCCTCTTTGCTGTCAAACAGTGGTGAAAGTCCTGATTGTCCACATAACCTCCTCTGACAATACCCTGGCAGGAAAGGGCTGGAGGCATCATCACTGCACGGTGGAGACAAAGCGTCAGCTAGTTGGTTTCTTCTTACAGCCTAATGAGTGTAGAATCCCAAGTTCTCAACCTGGCTTTGTTGACATGGGAGGAGTTGAGATCCCAGCTTTTCTGTGGTGTCTGGTAGAATGATTATTTTTTTTTAAATTTTCTGTCTTGCTTTGATGTCCCTTCCCTGATCCTTTGGACAGAGAAAGCAGATTTTTTTTTTTTTTTTTTTTTTGCCTGTTCCACTCCACCTGCCTCTTTTAGGTTGCTGACTTCTTTCCTTCCAAGTCTGGGAATATGAGGCAAAACACATGCGAACCAAAAACCTAGGTGCCCACCACCACATTGTTCCTTGCGTTTTGAGGTCCTGAGCCAATCTCTTCTACTCATCACTTTTCAGAGTCATCTTATGTTCATTGAATATGCAATATTGTAGTTAGCAGGGGGACTAGAAAAAGTATGTTGGCTTCATCTTGCCTTAAGACTACATCTCCAGTAGGCAGTGCTTTTCATGTCAATGGTTTAAAAATTTAATTTGAATGTTCTTATCATGGTCACATGGACATAGCACACAGTTTACCATTTTTTGCCATTCTAAGTGTATAATTCATTGGCAAGAAGTACACTGACACTATTTAAAAGTATCATCGTTATCTATTTCTAGAGCATTTTGTCATTCCAAATATAAACTCCATACTCTTTGAACAATAACCTCCAATTCTTGGCAACCTCTATTACAATTTCCCTCTAGTTCTTGGCACCCTTTATTACAATTTCTGTCTCTACGAATTTGACTGTTCTCATTACCTCACAAAAATGGCATCTTACAATATTTGTATTTTTGTATCTCACTTATCTAACTTAGCGTAGTGTTTTTAAAGTTTAACCATGTTGTGGCATATGTCAGCACTTCATCTGTTTATATGACTTAAGAGCACTCCAAGTCTGTATTTGTAACTTTTTTTTTTTAATCCATTCATCCATTGACGGACCCTTGGGTTGTTTCCACCTTTTGAGTATGGTAATGATTCTATGCACATTAATGTGAAAGTAGCTGTCTGGTCTCTGTTTCTAATTCTTTTGGGTGAGTGAGTAAGATTGCTGGATCATATGATAATTTTATATTTAAGTTTATGAGAAACAGCCAAAGCGTTTGCCACAGTAGCTGTGCCGTTTTATATTCCCACAGAAGTGCACAAGGGTGTCATTTTCTCCACATCTTTGCTGGTACTTATTTGTGTGTTTTTCATTTTTTTTTTGTATAATAATCATTTTAATTGATATGAAAGGTATCTTACTGTTCTTTTGTTTGACGTTTCTGTAATGATTAGTAATGTTGAGCATCTTTTCACATACTTATTGGTCAATTGTATATCTTCTTTGCAGAAAATTTGTTATGGGTTGAATTGTAACCTCCAAAACAAGATATGTTGATGTCCTTACACCCAATATACTAGAATGTGATCTTATTTGGAAATAAGGCCTTTATAAAAGTAGTCAAATTAAAATGAGTTCATTAAGATAGACCCTAATCCAATATGACTTACATCTTCATCAGAGAGGGAATTTAAATACAGAGACAGACATACGCAGAGGGAAGATTATATGAAGATACAGAAGGAGAAGACAGCCATGGGAGTGGAATAATGTACGTACAAGCCAAGGAATGCTGAAGGTTTCCAGCAAAAAGCAGAAGCCAGGAATAACAAGGAAAGATTTTCTCCTAGAACCATCAGGGAGAACATGGACCTGCTGACATGTTGATTTGGACTTCGAATGTCTAGAACTACTAATACATTTCTGTTGTTTTAAGCCACCTAATTATTCTGGCATGTTGCTGTAGCAGCCTTATGAAACTAATACGGATTTTGGTACAAAGTGTGATTCTAGAAGAATACGATCCTGAAGATGAGTTTTCTAAACTGATTCTGGGGTTTCTGGAGTTGATTCTCTAACTTGGTTGGCTATCAAGGCAGTGATAACTCTATTTCCAATAGTAAAGAAAACATGATGGCGTGGCAATAGAGGTGTGAGAATTGTCACCATTAAATACTCCTAATTACATAATGGACAACGTTCTGAATTGACCATGTGTTTGACACTTTAACCTATTTTTGTTAAACTCATGAAGATAATGGAACAAAAAGAGAGAGAGAGAGAGAGAGAGAGAGAGAGAGAATCTCCAGGACACAAATTCCTATCTCAAATGCTGCATAAATACCCGAAAGTTTCCACGTTTTCCCTGAAAGGAACCGTATCTCCTGTAGCTATAGAGCTGAGTTTTTTTTTTAAACTCTCCAGCGTCTCATCCTGGGAGTGGCAGAATTAAAACAGAAACAGAATTGCCAAATTCTTAGGCTGTCCACTGTTGAAATGATGGCCTTGGCTGGGGAGGAATAGGATCCTCAATATTAGAATGGGCACACATAGGCAGTTCCTTTTGTAGCTGGGGACATTGATCGTTTAAATTCTGTTGAGTTTTCTTGTCAGCAGAAGCAACCATTCTATCCCTAAGGAGGTTAACCCTTCTTTGCCTGCAGAGATTGTAATGTCCCCCCTCCACCCCTCCCTGAGGTAGTTGCTTTGCAAGAAGCTGATGATTATTCTCTGGGTACACCCCCCACCAGCCTTCTTTGCTCCTACAGCTGTAATTAGACTCAGATCCCAGCAAGCTCTGAAAGATGAATTATATAGTATGACCCATGAAGAGTACACTGCACTCTAAAAGGCCTGGATTTTTTTTTTAATCAATTCATACAAACAGAAATCTAGGGAATAGGTGTGGGAGTGAATATTATGAGTGTGGGAAAATAATAGAAAGAATATAAAATTGGATCAGGCCAATTTGTTTTTATACACCCATGAGTCAGAGATTCTGAGTTTCATGTTATAGCTTGAAGGGTTAAGAAAAGCTCTCTATCATTCTTCTGGGTTTATATCATGTATCAAATATATTCAAATATAATAAAAATATAATCAATTGGAGGCTAACATGAAAATGACATTGAAATGGTAGGACTATTTTGGTATACTGTGGAGGAAGAGATACAAAGACTCAGGGAGATTGTAATGTTAAAAAAAATTATATGAGACCCAGTCATCCCCTTAGGAGGGTCCAGACTCTGGACCATGACTGGTCCAGACCATTTTCACTTGAGGTCTTTACTTGAAGCCAAGTGACCAATGGGATTTTAGTTCAAGTTTATCTCACAGCAGACCCAGTGGGTCCCCAAAGCGATCCCATGATTGTTTCCTCAGTTGTACATTAGGAGTACAATAAGAGTAAACATACAAGCAACTGGCAAAATCTTCATATCAGTTCATTGACCTGTGGACCTTGGGGTTCTTATGATAAGAAAGAGCAAGGGGAAGCCATTAAAAAACAACCTCTACTAAGGAAAATGGTAAACCAAAGGCAATACTGCATTCCTTGAGTACCAGTATTTGGGTGTTACAACTCAGAAATCATTGCAAAATCCAATGCAGGAAGTTTCTCTCCCAGGTTTTCATCTATGAATTTTACATTGTTAGTGATTAAGTTTAGGTCTTTGATACATTTTGAGTAAGTACTATCTTTGATTTCAATAGTTTGCAAAATTAATTTGAAAATTCTGAATAAAAGAAGCCTGTCAATTTTTCTTGCATTGACTTTTTAAAATTTTGCTAAACAGAGGATTACAGTTCACATCGAATATTTCGAGAAACATTAATAGTTTTAATTCTAAAATAAGACAAACTAGTTGAAAAAAAAAGAAAAGTTAATTCACAAGGAGATAATATACATGTCCCACAAACTCCTGGGCTAATTGAATTAAATTGATAGGATTTTAAATTTGCTCATTATTTAGGGAATAAATTTTGTCTTGTTCTTCCCCTGAGATAGATCTGAGTTTTTGCATAAAGCTGAGTTAGCCATCTGGGTGCATGAGTGCATTTATGTATGCATCAACTACCACTGCTTAAAAAGTATAAGCAAAGTAAACTCCAGAGTCTCCATACATAAAGTCTTGGTTGCAGCATGAACCTTTCGCTTGGAATCCCAGAGAAGGAGGTTGGACACAGAATAAGTATTTAGTATTTGCTTCATGAATGACAAAGCATTTTTTAAGAGGAAATTCTGATTTAAATGTGTCCAGTGTCTAAGCTGGGGAAGTCAGCAAAACAGATGAAAAGGGTTTGTTTTTGTTTCCTTTACAGAAAAATGTGGCAGCCTCACTTGGTACATTCCAGCAAAAAGCTGGATTCCTCTTCTAATACCCTGTGTCCCACAATGACAGTATCAGGGAGACAGTTAAAGGGAAAAAATGGGGAAAAAGTTTTACCAATTTAGAAAACACTGAGTGCCAAACCTGGGCAATATCAGCCCGATTGATTGATGGTGGGAATGAAACAGAGAGGGGCACCTGACCCAGGTAGTGCTGCTAAGAAAGCCTAAGGAGGCTGGGTATGTGCACTTATGGAGTCTAAATATAACTCTTCCTCCCACTGCACAGCAAGAGCAGGAGTCATGGGCAGCTCCTTGTACCTGGTGAGCACTTTCATTAGACAAAGGAATCAAACTGAAAGGCTGTGCCAGATCTTCTCTGTTTAATGTTGAGTTACCAGTGGTGAGAAGTTTGCAGGAGATACGAAGGAAATTAAAGATTCCTTCAAGTGTAATTGATTAATTCTTTTTTTTTTAATGTTTATTTTTGAGAGAGAAATTGACAGAGCATGAGCGGCGAAGGGGCAGAGAGAGAGGGAGACACAGAATCTGAAACAGGCTCCAGGCTCTGAGCTGTCAGCACTCAGCCTGACGCAGGGCTTGGACCCATGGACCGTGAGATCATGACCTGAGCCAAACTTGGACGCTTAACCAACTGAGCTACCCAGGTGCCCCAGATAAATTTTTAATATATAGATTGAAGTGTGACTAAGTACATCAGTGGAGTTTCAGAACAGGGGTCAGATATACCGTGATATTGTCCCAGCTTAGAATGGTGTAAGGGAAGAATAGCATATGGTGCAGAATAGTGCCAGCTAATCATTGACATCTTGCAAATAACCAAGCCAAGGATTTTTTAATCATTAAGTATTAGGTATGAACGTCAGCCATACTATATATGTATTTTTAACTTTATTTATTTATTTTGACAGAGAATGTGAACAGCTGAGGGGCAGAAGGAGAGGGAGGGAGAAAGAATTCCAAACAGGCCCTGTGCTGTCAGCATGGAACCCAATGTGGGTCTCGATCCCATGACTGTGAAATGAAGTCAAGAGTTGGGCGCCACTGACTGAGCCACCCAGGAGCTTTTGGATATAATTCTCATATTAAGTGCATGTTTAGCCCTTCAAATAAGCCTTTTTGATGACTTTATAATAACCAGCACGGAGCTGTGCAAATACCTTAGGTAATTCCAGAAATAACTTCATTCACTACACTTCTCATCCTAATCCTGTCTCTCCATCCCTTCTTTCCCTATTTTCCTCACCTAGGATTCCCTGGATTACCCCATTTCATACAAGAAAAATCCATTTTATGTTTCAGAACAAAATGTCTCACGGTGGGGGAGTTCTTCAACATCTTTGAGAAAGCGCTTCTAGCATTCTAACCTCTGATGTCTTAGAACTGTCTGATTCAAATGACCAAAATATTCCATCTGCTTTACCACTACCCTTTGTGACCACAGCTTCGACCTTTTCCTCACGAGGGATTGCCTCGACCCTGAAAACTAACTCTGGAATATCCAGCTCTTAGAGGATCCCCACTCTCCTGGTCTGCAATCTTACTCCTAAACTTTCCATTTTGTAAACGCACGTTTTACGTTTGTTCACCAAGTACAATATCCCAATTGTGACTTTATTTTCACTCCTATGAAGCTTTGAGCCAATGGCCTGATGATCCAGCTGCTTTCTTGCTAATATTCAAAATGTTCACAACCCCGAGTGGGATACATGTGGCCATCTACCCTTTGCATTTATACACCTGGGATTTTGAGGGCTGAGAGAGAATATCACAGGACTTTAGAGGCTTTTGGAGTCAGATTTGTGGCATTTGGTCTTTCCTGGGGTCTTCACCTTGACCAGGAAGCCCGTCACATAAGCTTATCTAGAAACTCCCTTCATACCTTGCACAAGCTGTTCTGTGTCCGCCCCTTCCAAACCCATTCCCACACCTTTCCAGTCAGCAAATCATTGAAAACAGAAAATGGTAAAGAAAGCTCACACTACCTTCTAATACGTAGTATGTAGTAGAGATTGAGTTTAAAACAAAGCCCAAGGTACAGAACCAAACGCATACAGACTAAAGTACATAATAGAGCTGACATTTCAAAGCAGGGGGGAGGTAGATGCTGAGAGAACAACTGACCAGCTGTTTCTATGTCTCACTCAGATCTACAGCCGTGCAAACTCCCTTTGAATTTAGATCATTGGTAATACTAAACTACACATGGTTCTCAGAAAATTACCGTGCATGCCACATCTCCAGGCCGCTGAATATTACAATTCCTCTGCCTCAGATACTCACCTATGATAAAGTCTTAGTCTTCCCCTTTAAATTTGCTTCCACCTCCCCCAGATCTAATTGTTGGCCCTCCTGGAGCTCTTTAACATCTAACTGCCCATTGTTCTCTTCTTTCATTGTTTATAAGCATGATCTGTCCATATCTGAAATTCCCTCAGTCACAAGTAAAGCATTCAGTCCTGTCTCTCTCCGATACCTGCCCCAGTGCATGATGGGGTCTAAGCCATGTACTAATTTTGAATTGGGGATCTTTCATTCTACAAACATTTATTAAGAGTCTATTATTAATAAATAGAGGATGCTGTGAGTTATGAGAGACAGAGTGAAGATATAAATAAGATCAAGGACCTGTCCTGGAGTGGCTCCATCGCCCCATGGTTGAGGCAATTTGGCCTGTAGGAAAAAAAATTTATTATAAAAGAAAAAAAGAAAAAAAAAAGATCTGGATGCACTTAGCCTGAAAAACAGCACCATTAGGGATGATTTAATAACAGAGTGTGATCATATTAAGGTTAGAAAAGGAGATGCATTAAACAGCTCTCTATCTTTCTGAAGACCCGAAAAGACTATTAAGCACCATATGAAGAATGTGTTTCTATAAATGTTTCTCATAAAAAAAATAGGTTAACTCAGGGTTCACAATGATTATTTCTGGTGCTATTTCAAAATAAGAATGAATTGACTTGTATATAATTTTTTTTTTTTCCTGACCAGGGATGGTAGCGGAAATACTCTTTTCTTTTCCACATTATTTTATGCATATTTTATAATTTTAATTTTATTAACGCTTGACAGTCCGCTCAAAAAGATATTGATTTGGCTTCATATTGACATTTAATGATGATCAGCTGGAAATTGAATGATAGCACATATTGTAAGGCTCTCTTGTATAAAATATTTATAGAATTATAAAATAGATCTTATACATTTATGAGTATTCAAATGTTCCTGTTCAGTTATTATACTAAAGATAACTCGAGAATGTCATTTCTATTCCAGGGGATTATATGCATATGATCTTCGATACAAAGTCACACTTCAACAAACTAGATGAATTCAGACCTTTAGAAGCTGTGACATTTGCATATAAATTTAAACTCTGCCCTGAGCTATAAGAATAAATTAATAATCCAATTTAAATATTTGACAGATATGTCTCATAAGAAATATGGTATTGAAAGATATATTATAGTAGGAAAGCTATTCTTCCTAATAACATTTAATTTACTATCACAAAAATAAGGTATATAGAGTCCACATAATTTTTTTTTTATTAAAGATCTAAAATGCACATCTTTAATCAAAGAAACTGCCCTAAGGCAAAAGTAATAGTCTCATTAACAAGGTTAATTCATAATTTTTGTAGTAGAGAAGAATGATTCTGTTTTAAACAGAAAATTAAGAAAAAATTCAAAATTAAAAAAAAAAAAAAACACCAGCAACAATTACTCAGTAAGCAAAAAACATTTTTTAAATGGACATGCCTTAGTATAATTTTAATTTGGTAGAGACTTTTCTGGATCTGTAAGTTAAGGTGAAGTGTTCAATATTTACTTACCTTCTAGAATAAGAGAGGCACCAAACCTCCAAAGCTGTCGTATTTTCCTTAATTTAGGTTTTCTCAAAACAAATCTGGTTACATATAAGAAACAGTACATTGTGTTTTGCTTATATTCAAATATATGTCAAGGATTATATTGACAAATGATATATTACAAGAAGTACTTAGCCCTTGTATCAGTATGATAGCATGTCAATACGTTTGCTCACAGTGAAATTTAATTCACCCAGTTAGTGAACCATTAGAGCAACTTCATATGTATGATTATTTTGAAATGTAATTGGAATCATGTTAGCGTACCAAGATTTGACTTCATTTAATTGACAAATTGTTGCTCAGCTGTGCACAATCATATCTGTAATAACTGAGAAGAAGAAAGAGGAGAAAAGGAAGAATTTACATAAAGTACTGAAATCTTTTTTAAAAGTCACCCACATTTTTATATTTATAATTCCCTGATATGCTGTCAGCTGACCGGGATTCTAGACGTCTTCCTTTAAGTTGACCTCCGTTTGTTTTTTCAACTTTGTGTAGCAGGGTTTTTTGTGCCTGTTAGTTTGTGTTTGCTGGGAGGAAACTTGCCTATGTGATGATAGAGCTGGTTATTTCTTTGTCAATGATGCTTGTCCCTTGTTTTCTCTGTATGTAGGCCAGTGGGCTGTGAGATAATAAAATTAATTAAAGGATAGTTTATTGGCATAGATCTATCCAAAGCAAACGGAAATCACTATTTGAAATTACTTCCCAAATGCCTGCTATTCAACACTTGGGTTAATAAGTTCCTTTACAAATACAAAATGAAGGAAGAGGATTCATTTTCTTCTTTTTGTGAATTATTTTACCAGAGGCATCACACAGACTGCATCCCAGAGCATTTGGTGAATATCCCAATGGATGGTACAGAATGTGATTAATTGAACTGGGGTGTCAGAACAAGTATGGAAACCATGATGCATTATGGCTGATTAGCTCACACGAGTTAATGATATATATTCAAGCTATTTTACTTTTAGGTATGTTATATTTTTATATTATCTGTGCTGTTGAAGTTCTATATATCTGTTGAGCCCATGTGGTGGAAATAATGTACCACAGTGTGATATTGCAAACCACGTTGGTAGCTTGATATTAGCCATGGTAGAAATAGTTGCACCATGGAAATCAGGGTTTGCAATATTGTTCTGTTGATTACTTAGTATGAAAACAATGATGGAGAAATGTAATTATGTAGATTAAGCTTAAAAGTGTGGTATGTTTTAGTCCTTGCATCACATTTAGGACACAAACATTGAGGAAATATTTTGCTTTAGTATGAGGAAACTATTATTCAGTTTCATAAAGAAGTCACTCCTATCAATGATGACTAAGCAAAGTCTCAACATGTGTATGTCTTTATTGTCTTACTGTCATCTTTTGTCATTGGTGTAAAGTAAGCATCAGCCAACAGCATTCATGTCAGAACTACACTCATGTGTCAATTTCCACTAAAATTTGGCTACACATACAAAAGCTTGGCCAAAAATAAATCAATGAAAGAATTGTCTGCGAATGAGATGGGCAAATGGAATTCTAAAAAATATTTTATCATCATTTGTAAGTTATGTGTTGTAGCTTCTTTACATTAGTAAAATTTATCACAAATATATATATATATATATATATAAATTTTAACTTAAAAGTATACAAATAGTTACTATATTTAAAAATATATATTTGTAAAAAAGTGTGTGTATGTGTATATATATATATACATATATATATATCTATATATAATGTTTTAAATCAACGTTAAACATTTGCCAATACCATTGCATAAAATGAAAAAAAAAAAAACAAGGAAAAGTCATATTTCACCAATTTATCTCAGTGTCCCCAGTTCAGCCAAATACAAACAGTATTATTTGCTCAGACTTCTATCTCTCTGACCAATCCAAGACCTCTCTCAAACAGGGAATCAGAAAAAATATTGATGTAATAACTTATATCATAAACTCCAATAAAAATTACTGCTCAATATATATGATGAAACTTGCAAACAAACTATCCAAAATATATCTGGAATGTAAGGTTAGTTAATTACATGGCCTTGACTCATCTTTTTCAACCTCCTTGTTAAAATTAGCACCCGCAGAGAAAGAAAGAAAGAAAGAAAGAAAGAAAGAAAGAAAGAAAGAAGGAAAGAAAGGATAAAGAGCAAATGTTGAAATAGCATTGCCATTTTTCAATGATTGCAACACATTTCACAATGAATTACCATTAATTATAGAAGAATGGGCCATAGAGAGTGATATTTGGTTTTAACCAACTTCTAAATGTTTCCTATAAAGAAACTTTCCCAAGTAGGGAAATGACGTGTGCCTTCTACCCATGCCCATCCTCTAACCTTCTATCAGGGAATTAAGGCTATCAATGGAGCAGAAAGTTCCATTTATCTCCCACAGAGTTTCTTTCAAAAGAAAGCCCATCTCATTTTCTACATCCACTCAGGAGATTGTAGCTTCAGGTAACACAAAAGTCTCAAGGAAAAAGGGAGCAGAATGTACTTTATTAAATAATGGTGTGTTAGGGTAAGATGAAAAACACAAAAAGGTATTAGTCTTCAAGGCACATTTGTTGGCAAAAACAGGAATGCAGTCCATTTAATACGGTTACAAACAATCCCAACTCTTGATATTCAGCGGACAAATGAGAGTGAAATATGATATTCAGCCAAAGACACATAAAAGGAATACTCATAAATGACGTTCTCGGTCAAAAGATTAAAGAAAACAAATCAAAGGTTTGGAAATCTACACTTAAGCTTTACAAAGTGAGAAAAAGAAAAGTCAGATTTGAAAATTAGGAAATGAAAATCTGGTTGTGAGTGATGATCATCGGTTTTAAAATAAATACAATGGACACAGTCAAAACACTGAATGAGGAGAAATATATAAAATATGGAAATAATCCCAGCTGGTTGAGGCTTACAAAAGTTTTGTATCGCACTATGTTTTTAGATTTTGACTTTCTGTGGTAAGTTTCTACAAAACCTAATAATGCCCAAATTGAATGCTTGGAAAAATTGAATGGACAAGAATAAAGTTATAAAACTGTCTCAGAAAACTACAGGTCAGATGGTGACGTGAGCTAGAAAAATATTAAAGTTTTCATGACCAGATAATTTCCATTGTAATAAATTTTAGTTGATTTTCTTGGGTTCTGAAGACACAAATTACTCTCAATTTATTTTATAAGACTAGCACAGTCCTGATGGCCACAGGTTAAAAAAAAACAAAAACAAATCACAAAAAGATCATTCTGGTCCTCAATCACAACATATACACACAGTATAATAAAGGATTCTGTATATATAAATTGATAACAAATGATGATCAAATGTATTAAAAAACAGCAAGAGTAACGATGCGGTATTAATCTATTCATTAGTTTAAAACAGGGAGATAATTTGGGAGACTTCTTTTTTCTTATTAAGTTTAGAAAGTCATTGAAAAGTTAACATTTTTCATTATAAAATATCAATATAAAAATAATAATAGGATTAACTTCTTTAGTATGGTATATTGTCAATGGCACACATAGTAAAAAGTGCTGGGGGGCACCTGGTTGCTGGGTTGAGTGTCCGACTTCGGCTTAGGTCATGATCTTGCATCATGATATTGAGCTCACCGCTGTCAGCACAGAGCCCACTTTGGATCCTCTGCCCCCCTTTCTCTGCCCCTTTGCCACTTGTACTGTCCCCAAAATAAAATGAAATAAAATAAAATAAAATAAAATAAAATAAAATAAAATAATAAAATATTAAAAGAAAACATGTTGAAGCAGTACAGGCTTCACCATTAAAAGCTTTAAGAAGACTAGGTTATTCATTTCCATCACTACAGAACCTTTTTTCTTGGATTTTAGTCATTTCAATAGAGTATGAAAAAAGTAATTAAATGTACTCATCAAAATTGAGTACACACCATTATTATTATTTGTCAGAGAAAAGACTTTGTACCTAAAAATTCAAACAAATCTACTGAAAAGATTGGAACTGTAAAACATAAAAACAAACACAATTTAGTTGAAAAGTGACAAGTGAAAATTATAGTCTGTAGTATATTTGGAGAAGCAAATTAAAAATTAAGAATCTCATCATAGCAGTATAAAAATATTTCACATTTTTTTAATGTTTATTTTAGAGAGAGAGAGACAGAGAGAGACAGAGCGTGAGCAGGGGAGGGCCAGAGAGAGAGGGAGATACAGAATCCAAACTAGGCTCCAGACCCTGAGCTGTCAGCACAGAGCCCGACACAAGCCTCGAACTCCCAAACCGTGAGATCATGACCTGAGACAAAGTCGGCCGCTTAACCAACTGAGCCACCCAGGCACCCTAAAATATTTCAAGAAAATTAAAAGGAACTGTATACTTTGTAAGACTTATGTCAAAATATCACAAAATGCCATTTGGAGACATAGATAAATATTGAATAGAATGAGAGACTGCCTTGTTCTTTCATGGGAAAAATTAATACTGAGGATGGGTAAATTCTCCCCAAATTAATATTTAAATAGAATACATTTTCAATCACAACTCTACTGCTATTTTTAATAAGATTAAATAATTTAAAAATTCACCTTGTAGCATAGACACTATACTAACCTAACTATGAAAGAACCAAAGAAAGTCTCTTGTTCTAACAAGTATTGAAATAGTGTCTAAGTTTGCTGTAATCTGAGTTTCCCATTTTTTTCTTCTAGCTATTTGGGAGACTACAGCCTGGCTGCTGAATAGGCTTGCTCCTCTCAGTGTCTTAAGAGATTTCCAAAGAACATTTATGTGTCTATTTCATCCCGTCTGAGTCTTTGGTCCAGATTATGGATTCTGGTTTACCAGATTTTCTCAGCAGATCCTCACTGACCTTTCAGCTGCTTTACTTTGTGTGTATACTGTTGAACCTTGAACGACACAGGGGTTGGGGCACTGACCCTGCACAGTTGGAAATCTCAGAGAGGGAGGGAGACACAGAATCTGAAGCAGGCTCCAGGCTCTGAGCTGTCAGCACAGAGCCTGATGCGGGGCTCGAACCCACGAACCAGGAGACCGTGACCTGTGCCAAAGTCGGATGCTCAACTGACTGAGCCACCCAGGCACCCCCATCCCTCTCCTTTTATTTAAAAGTAATAATGTATATCACTTATATCTTTTATTTCTTCAAACTGCTTCTCCGGACTTGATCCAAGCCTTTTCATATGCAAAAGCCGAGAAAAATATTTTCCCAAATGAAAGTGCAACATTTCCATAATCCCTAATATTATTGTCATCCCTTAAAATGCACCAAATGCCACAGTGTGATGCATTAAAAAAGAGAGAGAAAGTGTAAAAATATGAAAACGTGAATAAAATATAGATGAACATTTATATGCTTTAACATGACTGAGAACTTCCTACACCTCATTCCAAAAGTAAAATGAATTAATTAAATATTTTGAAAATTTAAAATATCACTCCTCTAATAGGAAGAAACAAAATGGAAAAAAGCAAAAAAAAGTGAAAAAGAAACAAAAGAAGGGAAGGAACGAAAGAAGGAGGGGTGCAGGGAAGGAAGGAAGGAGGGAGAGAAGGACAGAAGAAAATTGAAGAAACATTTACAGGGGAAAAAAAGAAAAAATAAGAATTATGACAATTTTTAAAATTTATTCATTTTTAGAGAGAGAGTAAGAGAGAGAGCGCCCAGGAGGGGCAGAGAGAGTGAGAGAAAGAGAAAATCCCAAGCAGACTCTGTACTGACATCGCAGAACCCAATGTGGGGTTTGAACTCACAAACCCTGAGATTATGACCAGTGCGGAAATTAAGAGTCAGATGCTCAACCAACTGAGCCACCCAGCTGCCCCCCCCACAAAATTCTTATTAAATGGCAACTCAGAAAAAAATGCTTGTAAAATGTATAAAAGCCTAAGGGCAAATATTCTGAATATATAATTTTTTTTTTAAGAATTTAATAGAAATGTCATAATTCACAATGACATGAAAAAGGAATTCTCAAAAAAAGAGATAATACATGGTCAACAAATATATAAATAATTATTTGAGAAATGCATTAGACACAAATGCATTTTTATTCCTTTTATCAAACCAGCAATGATGAAAAAAATGATAAATCCCAATAGAGGTCTACATCTGGAAAAACGGGCATCAAACAGCCTAGAAAAAAACAAGTATAAATTTATTTTTCACAGGGATCAGTTTAGCAGGACATAGAAATATGTGTTACCTTTGACATAAATATCCTGTGGAAATAATTTAAACTATGTTTTCATTTTATCATAAAGTATCTTTCACAACTATTTGAAAGAGCCAAATACAGCGTGACCTAAATAACCTACAGTAATATGGATCAGTAACTAAAAATCCAAGGTAGTATTATACATTATGAATAATTGAAGTATTTGTTGACATGAATTTTTAAATTTCTTTTAAATAGAAAAGTAGGTGATAAAATGATACTATATTATCCTATTTGTGTAGGTAGCTATTTAAAAATTTTTAATTATAAATATTCCACAATGAAAACTGTTTTGGAAATTGAAATATAATGACATCATTTTAATTCAAGGATTATTTATACGTATGTAAATGTGCAGTATATATATGTATACCTTAAGTAATGGGTATATAAACATTTATGTAAAGTCTCATAAGGAGTCAATGAGTAAAGTCTCATAATGTGCACATTACTTAAGGTATGCTTTGGATTCAGGAAGTTTATCACTTCCTGAATCTTTGGTACAGACCAAAGATGGCGGTCACAGTTGATTCCATAATCACATTTGTCTAAGGAATCCTTACTTCCCATAAGACCCCTCAAGTCTTATACAAGTCTAGAGGATTAACTATTGTGTTGTGTTAACAAGCTTCGATGTGTTAGCTGTCACATTACTGACGATGCTCAGAGTATACTTAAATTTAGGAGAGTGTAAACACCATGGTTTTTCAAAAGCAGAGTCTGAGACAAGGATCCAAGTGTCAATTATTTGTTCAAGAGGTCAAGAAATTGGGAAGCAGGCCAGAGAACAGAAGGCAGCCAACAAAGGTGTGTTAATGAGGCATTTCCGCTGGTGTCCATTGAAGCTTAATTCCTCTGGGTCAACTCTAGAGGCAAATGTAGACATGTTTCTCAGAGTTATGCTGATTTATCAGGATATTTATCCAGTAGGGTTTCTGGTTGTCTCTGCCTATCATGCCACGAGCCAAGTGTCTTTCCAAGGCTTTGGGAAAAACTCTCAGGTAAATGGTAATAATGGCAGATAGAAGTATACTAGCACAGGCTAAGACTTTAGGAACATTGACTGGTATCACTTAACATTTTATTTATCCAAAAGATAGTCATATGTAAATATCATACAGTTTAAAACTGATGTCCAGTCCCAACCTCACCCTAAGATAACTTTCACATAGCACAAGAATGGAATATTTCCCATCAGGCACATGAGCTATCCTAGAAATTTAATTTCATCCATACAGTGCCAGAAATATTTAAGGTCTTTGTTTTATTCACTTTGTTTAATATATTAATTTGTATTTATTATAAAAACCTAACAATTTGGGCTTATTTATTTTCAATCAATTGTTTTGTTAGTGTTTTAAGTGTTAGATGATTGTCAATTATCGACACATATACAGAGGTTGATAGAAAGCTAAAACAGATATGTAGGGAGGGAATGGATAGATCTGTAGATAAATAAATAGATACGTACATACATGTATACATCCATAATAGATAGATGGATAACCTTGACTATTTTAGCCTTTTGTGACACTCTTCATGATATCTCCATACAAAAGAGACAATCCATACAATTAACATACCTCACAGAGATAATATAAATGATTGTAACTGATTAACATTCATACGTGATGCTTTTAAAAATAATTTCTTCAAAACAGATGAACAGAAGGTCAGGGAAGCAAAATAATATAAAAACAGGGAGGGGGACAAAAACATAAGAGACTCTTCAATATGGAGAACAAACAGAGGTTACTGGAGGGGGTTGTGGGGGGGGATGGGCTAAATGGGGAAGGGGCACTAAGGAATCTACTCCTGAAATCATTGTTGCGCTCTATGCTGACTAACTTGGATGTAAATTAAAAAAAATAATAAATAAAAATAAAAAATAAAAATAATTTGTTTAATATTATAAATAAAATTAAAAATAAAAATTCCTGTTAAAGGGGTCTACTTGCAGTGACAAGAATTGTTAATTCTGTCCCCTCCCTGAAAGCATATGTCAAAAAACCACCAAAGAAACAATCGACATGCTTAGGATTATTCCTCAGGATGCATCAAACCATCAAGAGGGAAACTCATGTACTTAGAGTATCTATCAACTCAATCCACTTGTTAACGGAATTTCGTCAGATTCCTAGAAACTAAGCACGGTTATGTTAATATAAAGCAAAATAGATAAAAAGGATTAAGAATGCAAAAGGTTTTTTTTTTTCTTTTTTCCTTTTTAATAGTGTACATTGCTCGTGGTTTCTGCTGTTACAATGTCTTATGTAAGTGTGGTACATCTGTTATTATTGAGGAACCAATATTGATATGTCATTATTAACATAAGTCTAGGGACGCCTGGGTGGCTCAGTCAGTTAAGCGTCTGACTTCGGTTCAGGCCATAATCTTGTGGTTCCCGGGTTCGAGCCCCACTTCAGGCTCTGTGCTGACAGCTCAGAGTCTGGAGCCTGCTTTGGAATCTGTGTCTCCCTCCCTCTCTGTCTGCCCCTCCCCTGTTCACATTGTCTCTCTCTCTCTCTCTCAAAAATAAACATGAATAAGAATTAAAAAAAAAAAAAAGTCCAGAGTTTATTTGCATAACCGTAGTTTTACCTAGTGTCCTTTTTATTCTAGGATCCTATCCAACTATTACTTTTAGTTGTTATATTTTTCTAGGTGTTTTTTTTTTGTTTGTTTGTTTGCTTGTTTGTTTTGTTTTGGCTGTGGTAGCTTCTCAGACTCACCTCGTTATTTTTATGGCCTTGACAGTGTCGGAGAGGGTCGGCCAGGTATTTTTTTTAGGACGCCCACTACTGGAATTGTCTAATATAATTCTCATGGTAAGATTGGGAGCTATGGGTTGGTGGGTGGAAAATCACGGAGGTAAGTGGCCATTTTCAATGGCATTGTTTCAAAAGCAGATATTATTAACATGATTTGCAAGTGTTGGTGCAGGCCTTGGTCCCCTGGCTGAGGTAGTGCGTGTCAGGTTCCTCTAACTGGAAAGTGACTCTTTTTCTCCTCCTTCCCTCCCGGACACTTTGGAAGGAAGTCGCTGTACAGCCATGCACCCCTCCTGAGGGCAGAGTGTTGACATGTTTTATTTGGGATTATTCTCCATGAGAGCATTGTCTTTTTTCCCCTATGTACTGATTTATTTGATCACTTATGGAATCATTTATTTATCCAATCACCTATTTATATCTGTATGGGCTCATGAATATTATACTAATGTGACCTAGACTCATCTTGTATATTTATCAACCCCATTCTAAAATCAGCCATTTGTCCAATGATCCATGGTTCTTTTTATCGGAGATTAGTATCAGAAACTGAGATCTGTGTGTGAGACATGCTCATTGCTTTTAGGGTGTCATTTCTTTTAGGCACTCTCAACCGACAGAGCACAATAAACACATATATGCATATATGCTTCTATATGCAACCATTTATAGCTATATGAACCTAAACCTGAGTTCATTTTGATGTGCCCAACTCCTATCCACCTTATGGATCATTGTAGGTTTCTCCTCTTGCCGTAAACTCCAGTGGTGTGAAACCTGCCGTCCATATACTTAATTCTTCTGTTCTGGTATATATCTCTAGCAGTATCAGAATCGTTAACACATACCTCTGTGGGAAACATCTTCAGCAACCAGAGTACAAGGTAAATGTGCAATTTATTTTGCCTTAAATCTTACACTCACTCCCAAAGACAGTTAGGTCAGCATTTTCTCCACATCTCTTTCAGTGTGGTTTCTTCATACATTTTGTGGAGTCCGATTCTCTTGTCACAGTCTGAATTCTTGCCAGGGATTTCCCCCAGCTTTTAAAAGTTGCCTACATTAAGGCTAATGATTTGTGCTGGACCGTTCTAGGGGTTTGAAAAATGCATAACATCTTGTATCCGTCAGTACAGTAGCCTACAGAATAATTTCGGTGCCCTAACAATCCCCTGGGCTTCACATATCCATCCCTGCCTCCCTTAAGCCCCTAGTGATCACTGATCTTTTCAGTCTCTATAGTTTTGCATTTACTATCATGCGAGACAACAGGAATCACACCATCACCTCATATAAACGGAAACACGCAAAAGCAGTTTTGTTTTGTTTTGTTTTTTTCCCCCACACTGGCTTCTTTGATTCAGCAAATGTAACAATATGGATTTAAGGTTCCTCCATGTGTTCTCGTGACTGGATTGCTTATTCCTTTCCATCACTGTATAATAGTCGATAGTTTGCATTTACCATACTTTGTTTATCCGTTCAGGTATTGAAGGACATTTCGGTTAACCCAGGTTTAGACAATTATGAACAAAGCTAGATAAACGTTTGTAAAGAGGCCATTATGAGAACATAGATTTTCAAAATCGTGTTCTTTTTCACTTATTGCGTTTTCATGTATTTTAGAAAAACTGCCCGGCCACACAGAGCTCACACAACGTCATACCCACCACACAAGCCCACACTCATTCTTGTAGGGATTTTTGATTGGGATTGCTCTGTCACTACCATCATTTGGGAAGCACTGACCTCTAGGATACTGAGTCTCCCAAACTACAATCATAGAAATATCTGTCTCAAGAGTATCTGCAATATATTTCATGGAATCTTTTAAAATCATTTATTCTGTAATATTGAAGTACCATCTATTCTTGTGTATTGACATTGTATTCAAGTCTTCACTAAAGTCACTAACGGTTTGTAGATTCTTCCCGAATTTCTGCACATCCAGTTATAAGATCTGAAAGTAAGGTAAGTTTTCTTTTATAAATCCATATCATAATGGTTTTTAGTTCTTTTTCATACCGAATAAGACCATCGGTAAAATTATATATTGACGTGGTGACAATAGCCTCCATTGTATCATTTCTGACAGCCAATATTTCGCCATTAATATTTCACCAAAATACCTATCTTAATATTTTCATACACTTATTAGCTGTTTACATTTATCTCAACTCCTATTTCTCTAAGATTTTTAAATTACGATCAAGGTAAAATTGACATAGAGTGTTATGTTAGTTTCGGGTATACAAAGTATCGTTTTGACAAGTCTATACATTATTCAGTGCTCACCAAAGTGTAGTCACCAAACATGATTACAATGTTGCTGACTATATCCCATACGCTGTGCTTTTATTTCCATGTTATTTCCTAGCTTGAAATTTGTATGTCTTAATCCCCTCTGGCAACCGCCAGTTTGTCCTCTATATTTATGGGTCTGTTCTGTTTTAGTGTGTTTGTTCATTTTGCTTTGGTTTTTAGATTTCATAGAAGCAAGATCATCTTGTATGTGTCTTTCTAACTTATTTCACTTTCTAACTTATTTCTGGGCTAATTTATGTTGTTACAAATGGCAAAATCTCATTCTTCTTTAGGACTGATATATACCATCTCTTTCTCCATTCATCTACAAATGGACCCCTGGGTGGCTTCCATATCTTGGCTATTGCAAATATGCTGCAATAAGCATAAGAGTGAGTATTTCTCTTTGAATTAGGTTTTTACTTTTGTCAGGTAAATAGCCACTAGCAGAATTATTAGGTCATATGGTAGCTCTATTTTTAATGTTTTGAGGAAACTCCATAGTGTTTTACATTGTGGCTGCACCAATTTACATTCCCATCAATGGCGTCCAAGTGGTCCTTTTTCCCTACGCCCTTGCCAACACTTGCTATTTCCTGTCTTTTTAAAATTGTAGCCATTCTGATAGGTGTAAGGTTATATCTCATTGTGGTTTTTATTTGCATTTCCCTGATAATTAGTGATGTTGACTCTCTTTTTTCTTTTTCTTTTTTTTTTAATGTTTATTCTTTTTTGAGAGACAAAGACAGCGTGAGCATGGGGAGGGGCAGAGAGAGAAAGACACAGAATCGAAGCAGGTCCCAGGCTCCCAGCTGTCAGCACAGAGCCGGATGTGGGGCTCGAACCCAGAGACTGCGAGATCATGACCTGAACTGAAGTCGGATGCATAACCAACCGGACCACCTGGGTGCCCCATGTTGTTGACTATCTTTTAATGTGTTTGTTGGCCATCTGAATTTCCTGTTCAGGAAAAAAAAAAAAAAAAAGTCTATTCAAGTCCTATGTCCAATTTTTAATCAGATTGTTTGACATTTAGTGTTGAGTTGTATAAATTCTTATCTGATAGTGGGGCTAATATTAAAAATATATAAAGAACTTATAGAACTCAACACCAAAACACAAGATTTAAAAAAAAAGGCAAATGAGTGTATATTTTTTTTAATAAAAATGCAATGTGTTAATTTCACTGACTTTTTTTCCAAACCTCTTTTTCTAAAATCTTTTGTAGAAATGTTTTCTATGATTTTGGTGAGTTATATGAATTGAACTGCTAAACTAACCTTCCTTCAGAGAAACTAATTATTTTTATCTCTTTTATGAATCTTTTATAGATTCAATTTGCTAAATTTACATGAAAAAGATTTTGTCTCTAATACACTTTTCTTTAAAATATTCTTGTCAGGTTTTGGTATCAAGATTACAGTGATCTCATAGATTTAGGAAATGTTCTCTGTTTCTAGTCTCGGTAAGAGTTAGTATAAAATTGAAGATGTTTCCTTTACGTATTATTGGAACAATAATTTGATCAGTCAAATAATCTGACACTGTAGTTTATTTATAGGAAGTCGTTTAATAATGAAATTGAGATCTTTAATTGATACTGGACTTTATAAAATTTTTCATGTATTTTTATGTTTAGTAGGTCACATTTGCTTTTGAAAACTTCGTATGTCGTTCACTTTGCTATATCAATTGTTGTAAAGATGTTCATTGTTTGCTCTTATTACCTTTTTAATGTGATGACATTTTTTGTATTCATAATATTTGTATTCAGGCATTTTCCAAATTTTTTCTTAAGCAGTTTTGCTAGGCATCTATCAATTTTATCAATTGTTTCAAAGAGACAGCTTTCAAATTACTAATTTTCTGTTTCACACTTATTTTTATGCAATTCATTTATTTGTATATCTATAATTTCCTTTATCCACTTAATATTTACGTTTTGATTTGTTTTTTTCCAGTTTCTTAAACTGGAAGTTTAGGTCATTCATTTATTTATTGTTGTGAAGTCTTTTATTAATTTCTACTCTAATTATTTTTACTGGTTCCCATGTGTTTTGACATATTTGAAGGAATTATCATTCAATTAAAAATAGATTACATTTGTATCATGATTTCTTGTTTAGACTATAGTGTATTTAGTAATCTCTTATGGTATGTCTAGACACTGGCATTTTTCTCTGTGTATTTCTTTTCGTTTTGTACAGTCACTAATATCATTAACTTAATTGACCTACTATGACAATTTCATTCTGCTTCTGTGTGGCAATATAATCAATGCTTTTATGCTACTCAGGCTAATTTGAAAATGGTGTCTGATTTCTAATTTTATAAGATATGCTACCATGGCATGATTTATCTTTTCTGCGATACAGTTCTTGAACTAATCTCACCATATTTATTCCTTTCATGACCATAGGTTAAATTCATCAACTTATAAATAGCTTATATTAAGGATACTAAATGGATTTATGGACTGTGTTTACCTTTTTCTCCCTAGCAATCATTGTAAAGTGCTAAGTTCCTATCTCTAAAAGAAATCAATTTGCAAGAAAGGGTCTTATTTCATCATAGGTATGAACCATTGATCGAATGTTTTCCCTACATTTTTACTTGTACTTGGTGCTGGTTAAGGACTGCTCACCACTGTTCTCACCTGACTTCAAAGCGATTTGCATGGGTCAAAAATAGCATACACTGGGGTCATCCTAGAGGCTGTGATCTGTTTTTCACTATATGGAGCTGAAAATCATTTTGTACATGCAGTTTAACTGTTTGCCCCACTGAAACCAAGTAGCAAACTAACAAGCTGTATCTCTAGATTTTTCCACATTAAGATCCCTTCTTTCCAAATGTTAACTTCTTTTTTTTTTTCTTTTCTCTTATAAACACATCATCTCATCCTAAAGTCTTCATTTTGTTCTGTCATATATTTTTTTTTTTTTTCGGGTCATGCTATGTGCTCTTCAGAAATCGTCCTGAATATATAATTACCACCCTAAGGAGGTGTGTCTGTCAGTAATTGTGAAGGGTGTGAAAAAGTGAAATTCTACCCTACAGGTAACAAGCTAGCCTGCCACACACAGTTTCATAAGGACACAAGACTCCTGAGTCAGAGACACTTTATTACTCAAGATAGAGGCAGTAGCTGGATGGTCAGCTTGATGCTCATGCTTCTTCATTCCTCATGTTTAACACAAAGAGCTGTCTTGGATCCCGCATACACAGTGGACAGTGTTTTTGGATAGGAACCCTGAGCTGGGGAATTAACTCTACTTTCTTTTTTCATTTTTTTTTTTAATTTTTACAGTTATTTATTTTTGGTAGACTGAGAGGGACAGAGCACTAGTGGGGGAGGGGCAGAGAGAGAAGGAGACACAGAATCGGAAGCAGGCTCCAGGCTCCGAGCTGTCAGCACAGAGCCTGACGTGGAGCTCGAACTCACAAACCGTGAGATCGTGATCGATCCGATGTTGGACTCTTAACTGACCGAGCCACTCAGGTGCCCCGACTCTGCTTTCACTGTGAGGGAAAACAAGCCTGCTCTTGTTACCTAACCTCTCAAGTTGCTCACTGGAAACAGGATCTTGAGAGTTGGCCCAGATCAAAAGTGATCTGGAATAGTAATCTGCTTTCTCGGAATAGTAATCAAGAATGTGCAGAATGCTCAGGGCTCATGGCAGATTGTGTCTCCCAAAGGCATCCTTCAATCTTATAGGTTGGAGAGAAGGAAATTAGAGAGTGTCTCCTTCTGAGTTGCAGTTTGCTTTTCTCCTAAATCTTGAAGGATTAGTTTAGGATATTAAAGGAGTTCCTCACCATAAAAAAGCAGATGAAGTAGTTTGCCTATAATTACAAAGCTGTAAGTAGGCAAGTAAGATTAAATCCAAGCATTTCTTAATCTTTACCTTCCTGTCCCCAGAAAAACAAAATTTCTGGATAAGGTATCAGAAGTAATGTAGAAATAATTTATTTTAGTACTGATTTTTATTGCCAGATTACTTCCTGTTTCCATATCGTCTTCACTTCATGAAACTTTCAACCATGAGTGATCCCGCTCCCAACAGAGAATCTTGTATTGTGACCCTACAGCATTTATTGCCACCCGAAACTCATTCACAATCAACTTAAAAACTGACATTAACTATTGTCGATCTGTCGTGAGGATCGGCTGTGGATTTGCAGCAACATGTCTATCATTAGGCTTTCGGGCATGTCAGAGTGATCTTGCCATAAACACACGAAGGAACTTGCTTCATTGTTGGGTAGTTCATAAACATAGTCAAAATAATTTTATTCTGTCATCTTACCGATTTTCAATCCCTAAAAGCAATGTTTCTAATATCTTCTAAAAGAAATCTTCAGTCAAGGAAACAGTTATTCAGTTCAATTACCATCAATGTCAGCATCAACTGCTATACCACATGCTGATTATGAAGTTTATTGTAATTTCTTAGCAAGCAAGAAGGGTGTGATATACTTAGAGATGTTTTACTATTTAAAGCTTAACATAATTGATGTTGACATAATTTTTGGTGAGAGTTCAATATTGGCGATGGGGATGTGAACACCTCTTTGGTATCTGGTCACCAGCTCCACGGCTTATGGAAAGATTTATATTTCTCTTCACTTCGGAAATTAGCCTTTTTGGCAGTTGCATCCTCGTAGTTTTGATGTCAGCTGATTTTACCTTGAATTTTTTTCTTTTGAGGTTCCTGGAAGTTTTAATAATAATTCTGATCAGTCACTTGGCCCATTCTATTTAGAAATTTTAGGCAGTTCAGTATGGATTTCTAACATCTGTAACTTAAAGCATTCTGAGTTACACAAAATGTTGAGCCAGGTGTGAGGTATTATGGGTAAAGACCCTAAAATGCGGAGCAGGCTGATCTGAGGTCTCCCTGGATGGTCCCCTTGAGCACAGAACTGCAGACCTTTTCACAAATCTGCAATATAGTATAGCCTACCGCAGTTCCTTTATCAGATGGGATTTGTACCACCTCAATATTTAGAGGTCCCTGGAATAATAATGCCTTTGTTCTTGACCCTGTCAAGAGAATCTTTAAGCCATATTCTTCATGCTTCTATACAATGAGAACTCACTCCATGCCTCAAATCCACTGTGATTTGACAGCTGACCTCTTCCTCAGGGCCAGAGAAGGTGGTTCTGGCCATCCTTCTCCTGGTCACATACTTTTTACGGTTCTCCAAGTTCAACATTCTTTCTATCAGATCTTTTCTCGTTATGTCTTCAAATTGTGCTTAGTCTAGAAACACAAATGTGAAATTCATAAGGTCTAGATTCAATTGAAAAAAGAAATCTGGTAAATATTCGATTCTAAGAAAATAGAAAAATGTTGTATGTTTTTGGAGAAAAGTGAATCTAATAAGTAATTAAAAAGAATCATTTAGCAGAAGAAAGGGCACACTTTTGTGGGGAAAAAGATTAAACAAGTGGCAGTGTAGTGAAATTGTCTCCAATAAATCATTGTACCCAATGGAAAATCATTAGGGAGATGAAGTTCAGAGAAATAGTTAGAAGCTGTACTCTGAAGAGACATTCAGCTCTTGGAAACTCCCTTCAGTTATCACCTTTTATAAACTAGGAGAATTAGGTCAACCAAATGTCAATGGGAATCTGTGCTTCCAAAGTCGCTCTTCTTGTAGCCACAAGGCAATTCTGTCCTGGAATCTATATTTATTAATAGCCTTAATAGGTAAGCCAAGGGACTCCCAGTGGGATTTGTTTTACTTGGTATTTCTTGAAGACGTAAAGTGTTTTAAAATATTTAACTGAATATATTTCTGAATAGTTTTCCTGTGGCCTCCTTGACATGCTGCTGCTACCACAAGCATAGCACAATTGGGACATTTTTAACCTGTCAGAAATCTGTGGACATGCCTCAGATCACAGAGTGATCTGCTGTTAGGGTAGAAAGCGTGTCCATCCAAAAGTTTAAGTAGTGCCTTCATGTCTTCTATTTAAAAGTGACACAATGAAACAGTTTTTTCCTCTTTCCTTTAAATCTAACCCAAAATACCAAAAAGAGTAGAAATAAATAATTGGCACATAAAATTAGGAAACAAAATTCTATGTCAAAAAGAGTGAAGCGAAGTCAATTAAATACCGATTAAGTCGGACCTGAATCCAGAAGAAACTTAAGCTGGTACATGCTATCTTGAACCTCAGGTAAAATACCATCTTAAGATGAGTGCCATTGTTTTAAAAGATCTATCCGACAATTAGTTCATTGGAACAATGAAATAAATATATGGTCCTACAAAATGCAAAGCAGATCATTTCTTTGGAACTGAGAAAGAAATTCAATACCCTTTTCTTATTGGTTATCAGCACCAAGGGGCAGAGAAGAGGTAACAGGAGGCAGAATGGTAACAGTCACCATATCTGCATACACAAAGCAAATGACTTCATGGGCCCTAGTGGAGAAAAAGAATGACAAAATCTGAAAAAGAAAGGAAGAAATGAAAGAAAGATAGAGAAGATGGAAAAGAGGAAGGAAGGGAAAGAAAAAAAGAAAGAAAGAAAGAAAAGTGAAAAGAAAGAAAGAAAATAAAAGAAAGGAAGGAAGAAAGAAAAGGAAAGAAACAAAGAAAATGAAAGAAAGAAGGAAAGAAGAGAAGGAAAGAAAAAATGAAAGAAAGAAAGAAAGAAAGAAAGAAAGAAAGAAAGAAAGAAAATGAAGGAAAGAAAGAAAAGAAAGGAAAGAAAGAAAGAAAGAAAGAAGAAAAAGAGACACAATAATAAAGTGTTACTAGAGAAGAGGACAAAGAAAATGGTTAGAAGCTTAGCTAAATTCACATTGCCCCTGGTCACAATCTATGTTGTCCACAGTATTTTTCAACAAGTGGTTGGTTCTGTGTAAATGTAAATCACAATTAAAAAAAGTACAAAACAAGGAATTGTCTGCCTTTTTTTCCCCCTCAAAGGATGTTACTTGCTGTGAGCTAGTGATGGCTGAGAGGTTTTTACCCTTCCATTTTCCCAATGAAGCTATTATAGTGTTTATAATGTTTCTTCTCAACCATTTGATATTAGATGTGTTTGGAGCAGATAAATTGTAAACTTGTTGGCTACTAAAAAGTGAGGATCAACAACTGTACATAGTGAAGACATTTTTATATCACCCAGAAATTCTGGACTGTTCCTCAAAAATGAAAGCAATAACCAAATGAGATTTTAGGGCTATTACCTTTAGAGGACGGGGAAGTTGCATTTTATACACATCTGTGAAAACGCTGTGCATGAAAATTTGGAAACTTCAGTGTGGAGGGGAGAAGAACCAATAGAGTCTAGCATTCACTTCCCAATATCTATTTACCCCTTCTTACTTAATAATAGAACTATCATCTTCTTTGAAGTGGCATTGTGTTCAGCTTTATAAAAATTATATTTGCTTGGCTCTCTTGAAGATAAGCATGTCCAATGATATGTAAGTGATAATTTGGGGGAAATGTCCAGGAAAAGTGTGCTGATATACAAGAAGTCATCACTTTGACCTTCCCATTTACTCTGTAGTCCTGACTGTGAATTAACTGTGAGGACTGATGTCCCAGAAGCCATCAAGTGAACATTAGGAGCTCTTAATAGTGGAAGTCCATGTAAGGATGCTAAGGAGAGAGAGGTCTCTGGGCTACAGAAAATAGCATGTACTACCTACCTTCAAACTTCAAAATTTTTAACTGTAAATCACCTTAGCATTTATGTATTTTAGCTGAAATTTGCATACAAGTAAATGAACCATTTGATGAGTTTTAATAAATATGTACACTCATGTACCCATTGTACCATAGTCAAAATAGAAAATATTTCCACCACCCAGAAAGTATACTCATGTCCTTTTCCAGTTAATCCTGCTTGTTCACTGTTTTGATTTTTAACACTTGATTTCTAGATGGTTTTTTCTACTCATTGAACTTTCTACTTATTGAACTTTTCTACTTATTGTAACTGAAATCATAAAGTACAAAATTTTTGTGCTTAGCTTTTTCCAAATACCACCATGTTCTTTATAAAGATTGATATATGTTAGCAGCATTATCTATAATAGCCAAACTATGGAAACATCCTGAGTGCCCATCAATTGATGAGTGGATAGAGAAGATCTAAAAATTATATATACATTATGTCTCTCTATATATATCTATATAGGTATATATCGATATATATATCTATATCTATAGATCTATAGATATATATCGATATATATCTATATTGATATATAGCTATATAATTATGTATATATAATTCATATATATTCATATATATATAATTCATATATATTCATATATATATAATTCATATATATTCATATACATATATAAAAGTACCATATGATTGCACTTATCTGTGGGATTTAAGAAACAAAACAAATGAGCATAGGGGGAAAAACGGAGACAGAGAGGCAAACCAAGAAGCAGACTCTTTACCATAAAAAAAACAAACTGATGGTTATCAGAGGGGAGGTGGGTGGGGGGATTGGGTTAAATATATGATGGTAATTAAGGAGTATGCTTATTGTGATCAGCACCAGGTGCTGTATGGAAGTGTTGAATCACTAAATTGTACACTTGAAACTAATATTATACTATATTTTCATTGACTAGAATTTTAAACAAAAAAATTTTAAAAAATGATTGATGTTATTGTGTCTATCAGTAGCTTATTTTATACTTATTACTGAACTGTATTCCATTGTATGAACATACCACAATTTGTGTATCTATTTCTTCTTAGTTAATATTTAGTGTATTTGTACTGTTTGTGTATTATGATTATAATGAATAAAACTTCTATGAGCATTTGTTTGCAAATCCTTGTGTGGACATATGATTTTATTTTTCTTAGGTTTCTAGGCATGGGATACTTAAAAAAAAAGAATGACTGAGCCATATGATTAGCACATATTTGTCAATAGGAGAAACTGTCAAACATATCTACAAATTATTCATTTCGTTGTATGGGCCCACCAATAATGCATGAGAATTTCAGTTCATTCCATACCCCCATCAACATTTGGAATTCCAAGAATTTGTAATAAGCCATCTTAGTGGGGTTGTGGTAGTATAGCCTTCTGATATTAATCTGTATTTTCCTAGTGAACCAAGATGTTGAGCATCTTCTCATGTGTTTATTGATCATTGATATCTTTCTTTGTGACATGTGTGTTAAGTTTCCTGCCCATTTTTAGTAGATTCCTTGACTTTTTATTATTGAGTTGTTAAGAATTCTTTGCATATTGTGGACAAATGTTTTTGATCAAGTATATATTCAATTTAAATATCTGTGTGAGGTGGGTATAGACTCTGAGTATGTGTTTTCATTTTTAATTTTTAAAGATTATTTTTAATAAACGTGTTTTATGTTTGATTAAGTTAAATTCACCATTTTTTAAGCATGATGTTAATGCTTTTTCTCTTTTCTCAAAGGAAACGTTGCATTTGTTAAAATTGTGATCGTATTTTCCATGTTGTCTTGTAGAAACTTCATAGTTTTAACTATTCATGCTTAGAACTATGGAACATCTTTAATTAAATTTTGAGTGTGGCAGGAGAAAGTAGTCAATGTGTACTTTTTAATATATCTGTATCCGGCAGTTTGAGGATTATTTGTTAGAGTAGAAGTAAGTTCCATGTAGACAACATATAGTTGGTTAATTTTTAAATTGTTTCTGCCATTCTTTGTCTTTATTTGGTGTGTTTAGACCTTTTACATTTAATGTAACTATTGATATATTAAGATATAGGGACACCTGGGTGGCTCGGTTAAGCGTCCACTTTGACTCAGGTCGTGATCTCACAGTTTGTGGGTCCCAGCCCCGCATCAGGCTCTGTGCTGATAGCTGGGAGCCTAGAGTCTCTTCAGATTCTATGTGTGTCTCTCTCTCTCTCTGGCTCTCCCCTGCTTGTGCTCTGTTTCTTTCTTTCTCTCTCTCAAAAATAAAGAAAACTTAAAAAAAAAAAAAAGATTCAGGGGCACCTGGGTGGCTCAGTCATTTAAGTGGCCAGCTTCAGCTCAGGTCATAATCTTGCGGTTTGTGAGTTTGAGCCCCATGTCAGGCTCTGTGTTGACAGCCCAGAGCCTGGAACCTGCTTCAGATTCTGTGTCTCCTTATCTCTCTGCCCTCCCCTGGCTCACGCTCTGTCTGTCTCTCTCTTTCAAAAATAAATAAACATTAAACCATTTTTTTCCAAGATTTAATTCAACCATTTTGTCATTTCTTTTTCAGTTTGTTCTCTCTCTCTCGTTTTCCATTTTTTCTTTCTTTTTTTTTTTTTTTTTTTTTATTATGTACAATTGAAAGTCACTGTTGAAATTTATCAGGCAAGTAGCAGGATCCTGTTTTCATTTTAGGGAAGCATTTCTGGCTCATCCTAGGAGACATTTTGTGACTTAGGGAAGAGTGAAATCATAAAGGCCATTAAGAAGATACTGTAGTACTTCAGCGAGAAAAGCTGAAAAGCGAGAAAAGTTGCATATGGATGGTGACAATAAAGATGGGAAACAGTCATAGAATCAAGTTATATATTGATTGCAGAAAAGGTAAGGCTTTCTGATCACCTAGAGTGAAAAGTTGAAGGAGAGAGAAGTGTAAATGCTTATTCCCAGGATCCTGATTCGAGCAACTGAGTAGAAAAATTAGATACTTACTAAAATGAATCACAGAAAATAATAGTTTCAGGGAGGGTAAAGAAGTGTTCAGATTTGGGAATATTTGGTTCAACATTCCTTAAGGTGTTTAGTATAAATATAATGTAACCATTTTTACTAAGAAATAAAGAATTATGTGCATACATTAGGTGATTGAAGCTACAAGAATGCTTAATGATACCTAAGAATATACTGCAGATTAAGCAATAAAGATAATTCAGTAATAAACTGTACAAAATTTAATAACAAAGATTGTCATGGGTAAGCTGGAGAAAGTACTGAATAGAAAAGAAAAGAAACATAGGAGATATACGCACGGAAGATAAATACAAGTGTGATCAAAAAGAAAATATTTTATCGTACCAGTTGCTGCCTAGTGATCAAGTGAAATGAAAGTATAAAAGATATTGAACTTGACAATTTGCAGGTCACAGATGACTATGGCAGCTCCAGTGAAGTGATATGGATGGATGCAGATTAAAGTGAGTTGAAGAATCAATGAAGAAATTTTAAGTTCAGGCAAAATGGGGCAAGGTTATGCCGAATTGTTGCTGCAGCAATCTTTGAAGTGCTATTCAACTATACGAATTTGAAAACGGACTTTGGAGCTTATAAAAAAGAACAGAACATTTCTAGTATCAGAAACAAAGAGATAATTTAAAGCTACAAAGGAAGGAGTGCACTGTAACATACAAAGAAATGGCTTTAAATACCCATAAAAGAAAATATGTGGCTTGAAGTTAGAACTGAGACGTCCGTATAAAAGATAGAACCATTAAAGGAATCTAGAAAAAGGTCTGCCTGTGGATTCAAAAACACAATGAAGAGTCTTGATTCTCCCAAGTTAAAAAGTAATAAAGTTTCACATGGGAAAATCTACACTCCAATCTCATACATTAAATTGGTGTGAAGTCTGAATTCGTATTTCCTATCTGGAGGGAAAATTTAGAAGTTAGGGAATTTACATAAAACTTCAAGCCTGGCAATGGTAAAGCTGGAAAAACTCCCAAAGTGCGGCTGTATAGGATCCCATAACCATACATATAAAAACACGTCACTGAATACTACGCCAGAGTAAAGAACTACAAAATAAGAAAAAAAAAAAAAATTCACCGGAGAACTGCTTATTGGATCAAAGGATGGTTGAATTTTGGTCCAAGAATGTTCTGGCACTTTTGTCCACCTGCCTGCGATCCCTATTTTCCAATTTAGTGGAAGCAACTATGCGGTGGCGGCTTGTGTTTCGGGGGCAGATTGTTGATGTCAGCACACTAATATGGATAGTCTGACTGGCACAGAGCTTCAGCTTTGTTTTGCTACCTGTCCCCACCCACCTTGGGCTAGAACAGGTGTTATCTGTCACAAAAGTCTTAAAGGCATTCACATTTTTTTTTTTTTTTCTCAACTAGGTCAAGGCCTGGGCAGGAGAAGGCAAAAGAACGAGTCTCTTACAGAATGAGGGCTCGGGAAGAGAAAGTACAGTGCATATACTCAGGACGAAAAACCTGCTTAAACATATGGTAGATGACCCTAGACGTGCATCTGCGGTGGCTCTGTGGGCTCTGGGCAAGTAGGAGGTGAAGTCACAAGAAGAGTTGTAGGCAGCATAGGATTGAAGCACGGTCCCAGCTGAGCAGCGCCAGAACAAGCTGCAAAGACCAGGATGGTAACGTTTTCTTTTTCTCTTCTGGGCCCCAGATACTCGGGAGAATCTGTCTCAGGTCACAGGCTGACCACTGGCATGATGAAAAAGAGTGCAGTAACCACACAGGAGGGTATGGAAGGAATACAGTCTTTGAAGAAAAACAAAAAAAAAAAAGAAGATAAAAAGAAAAAAAAAATTCAAAACAAACAGACAACTTCAGACTTCAACAACACACAGGAAATCCTGGGAAAGAATCTCTGATTTTCACAGGGACCGCATTATTATGTTCAAATATACATTTATTTGTTTATTTATTTGTTTAAATTGTTTTTAATGTTTATTTCTGAGAGAGGCAGAGTGGGAGGTGCAGAGAGAGAGAGAGAGAGGGAGACACAGAATCCAAAGCTGGCTCCAGGCTCGGAGCTGTCAGTACAGAGCCCGACACAGGGCTCAAACCCATGGAAGGCGAGATCATGACCTGAACCAAAGTCGGATGCTCAACTGACTGCGCCACCCAGGCGCCCCTCAAATATACACTTTTTTAACAACACAGCAAAAATACAAGTCACACAAGGAACAATAAAGTACGGCCAACTCAGAGGAGAACAAAGTTGATAGACACTATCCCTACAAAAGACCATGTACTAGATTTATTAGACAAAATCTTTAAATCAATTGTCTTAATCTGTTCAAAAAGCTGAAGAAAACTATGGACAAAGAACTAAAGAAAGCCAGTAAAATTTTGTCGGAACACAATAAGAATATCAACAAGGAGATAAAAATGCTTATAAGGAACCAAATAGGAATCATGGATCTAAAAGTACGATAAACTGAATTCAAAACAAAGCAAAACAAAACAAAACAAAACAAACCTCTCTACAGGAATTTAATACCAGAAGAAAGAATCAGTAAAATTGAAAATTGGACAATTATCTTTATTCTGAGGAGCAGAGAAAAAAGTGAATGAGAACATGTAAACAGAGCCTGAGGGACCTGTGGGATACCAATAGTTGTACCCACATATGTATTATTGAAATTCTGGAAGGAAAGGAGAGAAAAAAAAGAATATTTGAAGAACAATGGCTGAAAACTTTCCAACACTGATGAGAGACATGAAATCTTCTCTAGGAAACTAAATAAATTCAAGGAGGATAAATACTAAGAATAAATACTGAGGCACATTATAATCAAATGGTTGAAAGACAAAAGGAGAGAATCTTGAAAGCCACAAAAGAGAAATGATTTATCACATAAAAGCTAATCTCAAGAAGATTAGCATTCAATTTCTCATTATAATCACTTTCTCTTATTTTCTTCATGATTTAAAAGTCAAATGTATGAAAATAATATAATCTACATTAATGAGCACATAATATACAAAGATATCATTTTTAACAACAACAACATAAAGAGTGGGAAACAAGCAATACAGCAACAGAGATTTTTGTAAGCTATTGAAGCTAGGTTGAAATCTCCATGGTAACCAGACAACATCTAAAATTTTATGCACACACACACACACACACACACACATACATGGGAAAAGGAAATGGAGGGAATCAAAATGGTATACTACAAAAGTCAATTAAATATAAATGAATGTAGTTATAGAGAATATAAAAAACAAAAAAGACATGCACGCACGAAAAGAAATATGAGCAAATTAAATTCTTCCTTATCAGTAATTGTTTTCAATATGAATACAGTAAATTCTCTAATCAAAAGACAGAAATTGCCAGAAGGGCTAAAAATGCATATTCTGTCTACCTATAAGAGTACCTTATAAGAGTACCTTATAAAGAGTACCTTTATTACTTATAACAAAGTAAATTCTCTAATCAAAAGACAGAAATTGCCAGAAGGGCTAAAAATGTATATTCTGTCTACCTATAAGAGTACCTTATATCCAAAGACACAAATAATTTGAAAGTAAAAAGACGGAAACAACAGGAACAACAATAACAACATATTCTATGCAAATGATAAACAAAAGAGAAGAGTGAATATACTAATATTAGAAAACATATACTTTGAGTCAAAACTCTTACATGACACAAAGAGGAACATGATGAATTTTCATTTTTTTTTTAAAGATTTTATTTTTAAGTGATCTCTACACCCAATGTGGGGCTTGAACTCACAACCCTGAGAGCAGTAGCTGTATGCTCCTCTGAGTCAGCCAGGTGCCCTGCATGTGATGTATTTTTAAGAGGGTCAATTGAAAAAAACAAGAAACAAAAAAAATAAAAAATAATTAAAAATAAAACAATGAAAGTGTCGATTGTAAACATGTACACATCAAACAACAGAGCCCCAAAATATATGAGAAAACATTGAAAGAATTGGAGAAACAGTTTCTCAATAATACCTGGAGACTTCAACACCCGATTTCAATAATCGAGAGACCATTCAGAAAGAAGATTAATAAGGAAATACAGGTTTTGAACAACTCTGCAGACCAACTAGACCTTACATAACATGTATGGAAGATTCCGCTGAACAGCAACAGAATAAACATACTTCCCAAGTCCACATGGAACATTGTCCAGGAAAGATCACCTGTTAGGCCACAAAACAATCTTAATGAATTTGCAAAGATTGAAATTGTATAAACTAATTGATACAGTTTTAATATAAAGGATACAGAAAGAACTTCTACAGCTGAACTACAAAAAGACAAGTAATTTGATTTTTGAAAAATAGGCAAAGACCTTGAACAGACATTTCTCCAAAAAAAAGATATACAAATGCCAAAAAGCACATGAAAAGATGTTCAACATCGTTAGCATTAGGGGAATGCAGATCTGTGCTGAGTGTGGAGCCTGAATAGGATTCTCTCTCTTTTTCCCTCTGCCTATCTCCCTTGCATGTGCTCTCTCTCTCTCTCTCTCTCTCTGTCTGTCTCTCTCTCTCTCTCTCATAAATAAATAAATAAATAAATAAATAAATAAATAAAGGAGGGGGGCGCTTGGGTGGCCCAGTCAGTTGCTCTGACTTCTGATTTTGGCTCAGGTCCTGATCTCACAGTTCATGGGTTCCAGTTCCACATCTGGCTCTGTGCTGACAGTGTGGAGCCTGCTTGGGATTCTCTCTCTCCCTCTATCTCTGCCCTTCCCCCACTCATGCATGCATTCTCTCTCTCTCTCTCAAAATAAATAAACTTTAAACAATAAGATAAAACACACATTTCAAAGTAATATTATTTAAGACAATATAGTGTTTGTATAGAGCTAGACAAATTGACTAGAGAGGCTGGATAGAGATCCCACAAAAAAGATTGTGAATATTCAGAACATGTATATGTAAGATGAGGTGTTATTAAAAGTCCATAGGAAAAACATGGTCTCTTCCATGAATAGGAGTTTATGAACAATCTGAGGCAAATGGCTATCAATATAAAACCTTTTATTAGGTATTTCCATCACATGACTCTGAGTTGAATTTTCAGAGGGACTGAAGATATAAATTTGAAAAAGCATATTGAAATAGTTGTAAAATTGATACGCACTCAGGGAATAATTTATAATAAACAATACCATGCAAAGGTTTTTGAACATCATGTCTTAAAATTATAAATCAATCTATTCACAAAAATGAACAAAAAATCATGATGAAATAAAAATATAGATTCAAATAACGTGGCTAAAAAAGAAATCCCTATGATGACTAGAAATTATGAGGACATGATTGAAAACGAAAGTAATTTTTAATAAAACTGTGCAGTGCAGCTGATGTAACTTAGAAGATAATTTTCATGTTTAAACTCAGATGTTAGAAATGAGGAAATACTAAAAGGACAGAAATACGCAATAAAATACATGCAAAAATGTAGAAGGATCAAAATAGTAGTTACAAGAATACAAATTAATAAAATAGAGAACAGAAAGAATAAAGAAGCTTACAAAACCAAAAGCTCGTTCCTCGAAAATACCATGCTGAGGAGGGAAACATTGGCCAGATATGAGAATATTTAGGAAGGTCTTTCACATGAAACCTGAGTCTGGCATGAAAGGACTCCTCTGAAGGAGAATGGTTTTAATCAGAAGAGTGATATGATCTCTATGTGAGTTATCACTTTGGTTGATGTTTGTAATCTAGGGTGGAGATTGGGAAGCCAGTAAGGAGATAAAAAATGGCCACTTTGATCTAAAGTGATGACAAAAAATCAACAGGAATTGGTGATAGATTATACATGGGTTAGAGCAAGGATTAAGGAATATCTTCCAGGTTTAATGATTGAACAATGGATGCCATTTTCATAAATGGGGGGATGATGGTGGCGGAATGGTGTAGGTCTTATATAAAAGTTACTGGTGGACATTTTAAGTTTGTAACGTATTCACCATTTGGTCATGAAAAGCAACATAAAGAAAGTTTCTTGGTCCTTAAAACAAATACCACTGTGTAACTCATAGCGCGAGGTGGTACAACAGTCTTTCAAATAAAGTTCTTTTTCTGGATATCAAGAAATACAGATATCCTGAGTTTGTTAATGATGTATTTTTGGACTTAATATATACAGGTCATACCCTAGAGATAAAGGAGCAGGTGGCAAGAGGAAATCCACCCTGTATTGCCCTGCACCAGACATCTATCTTGCTTTTACCACATTTTATAAATGTTTATTTATTTATTTTGAGACAGAGAGAGGCAGAGAGAGAGGGAGAAAGAATCCCAAGCAGGTTCAGCATTGTCAGTGTAGAGCCCAATGTGGGGCCCGATCCCATGAACTGTCAGATCATGACCTGAGCCAAAACCATGAGTCAGGCGCTCAACCAACTGAGCCACCCAGGAGCCCCTGCTTTTGCTAAAAATTTTAAAGTCCCTGTTACTCATAGCTGAATTTAATCCTAACTGATGGCAATCTTTGCATTATTATTGAAAATTTGACTTGAAACCTCTAACTTATTGAGAAATGGATCAAATGTAAGAATTCGAAATAGAAGGATGATATTTGCAAGACTTAAACATCAGTTTTTATTCAACTTGGACAACAATTCAGGAATTTTGTAGGAGGCTACCCTATTGTGCAGAGTCTATACATTGGAGTGAAACATGATCTTGAAAAATTTTTTCTGCAGTTTCATTTCTAGTTTGGATTATCCTTCTCCCAACAGTTCAGATCAAAAATCTTGTCATGGATTTTTTGTTCTATTATAGGACTCATTATAGGTTATAAAGTAAATGTTTCACCATAGAACACATGCACATGGGATATGAAAAGTCCTCCTCTCAAACTAAATTAGAGTTTTCCAGAGAAACAGAGCCGATGTGACAGATAGCTATTAGATAGCTGATAGATGGATAGTTGATAGATGATTGATAGATGATAGATAAATAGATAGATAGATGATAGATAGATAGATAGATAGATAGATTGATAGATAGACAGATGATAGACAGACAGATGTGGGATTTATTTTGAGAATTGTCTCACATGGTTATGAAGGCCTAGAAGTCCCATGATCTGCCATCTGCAAACTGGAGAATGGGAGAGCAGGTGGTATAATTCAGCCTGAGTCTGAAGGCCTGAGAATTGACAGGCCTTGTGCCCAAGATCCAGGAGCTGCAAAGCCCAAGAACCAGGAAGAAGACGGTAGATGTCAGCTCAAGCAGAGTAAATTCGCCCTTTTCCCACCTCTTGGTTCTAGTCAGGCCATCAGGATGGAACGCTGCCCACCTGCCTTGGTGAACGGACCTTCTTTACTTAATTCACCAATCCCACTGCTAATCTCTTCCAGAACCACCCTCACAGACCTACCGAAAGATAAAGTTTAGATGGCTCTTTGGGCATCTTTTAGCCCAGTGTAGTTGACACAGAAAAGTACTTACTTGGAATGACAGAACGGCCCTCGTTATTTTCTGGAAGGAAGGCTTTCCCTCTATCCTGCAAGGCTCGTGGTGGAAAGCCTGCAAATTACACTGAGGAAAGACAGGTTCACCAAAGAGAAAAAAGGTTCTTTCACTGGGTTGTGGCAACCCACAGAGAAGTAGCTACACAAAAGAGTCAAGTTTAAGGTTTCTATACCAAACACGATAGACAAAGGGTAGGGGTCAGGACAGGCTTCTGTGGGAAGAACAAAGAGGTGTCTTGAGGAAAGACAAATGAATTCTAAAGAACAAACAGGAGAAGATAAAGTTGGTGATAAAGTTTATTTATGGAAGTGGAGTATCCTTTAGTTCTCCTTCCCGGCCACAAAATTCCCCCAGAGAGGGGATTTATGTAATTTTAATCTCAGTCTTCTCCCCAGGAATGGACCCGCCCCACGAGGGAATTTATGGCATCTCATTTCCCAGAAGTCAATGGTGTTAGTTAGAGTAGGGAATACTTTTTCTGCATCTGTTGAATCTCAAATGTCTCAAATGTCTCAAATCTCAAATGGCTTAAAATAACTTTCACACCAACTCTGAAGTCTCGAGTGGATCTGCCATTGTCAAGACACTTGAATAATAAAGTTTGTCCTTTTTTAAAACAGGCAAATGTATCTTCAAAAAAAAAAAGACACTTTAAACAAACTTCTAGGAGAAAAGCCAGTGGTTGACCTCTCAAATCCCACCTCAGCTTCTCTGTCTTCTTCAAGTTGTGGTGTCTTTTTGAAACAGGTTAACAAGGTACTGTGCAGGGTCACTCGGTTGCTATTTTGTTTATGCAAATAGAGGAATTTAAAACGTCCCTACATTCCTCACTTTTTGAAATATTCCTTGATTTGAAAAAGACTACCTTGACATAATTCGATCCACTTACATGAGGTCCCCGCTAAGAATCCAACACTTATTCCTGAGAATAAACCTTTTGGAAGACGCTTGGGGTGGCCGTTGATCAAGACCTTCTATCAGAAAAGGGTCCTAAGGTTCATAAAGAAGAATATTTTATGTTATCATTTTCACAGAGTAAGCATGTTTCTGAAGTAACTGGTGTGGGACATTATAGGTTCCTCATTTGGGACCTTTGTTTTGACACCATAAGACCAACATTTCTGGGCTTCCCCCACACTGGAACAGGAATGCCTGTGGGCATTTGGAGCTGTCCTGTTTGTTCCTGTTGATGGTGTTTTGGAGTGACAGGGTTCTAGAGCCAATGGCCAAGAAAGAATTCTTTAAGACATCTTTGATGCAAAAAAAAAAAAAAAAAAAAAAGCGATTTTATTAAAACATGGAGATATGACCCATGGGCAGAAAGAGTTGCACTGGGGTTGTGAGGAGTGACTGGTTATATACTATGGAGTTGGGGGAGATAAAGTCAAGAGAAAGTTTCTTAAAGGGATTTCCACCTGCTAAAGAAGACTCACAGATTACTGGAGTCTTAACTATTGTCAAGATAAGGTTGTCTTTTCCTCAATCAAATCATTATCATTAAGACAGTAAGGAGTTAGGCTATTCATAAGATTGCCTTTTCTCATAATTTACTAAGATATCTGTAAACTGATGGGGACTCTATTAGTTCAACCATTTGCTTTCTGTCCTTTCCTTTGTCTTTGGGCAGCCAGGAGTACCTGAGGAATATCACACATATCCCACCTTGGGAAGTGGTTGGTATGGGGGGTCAGGTTGACTTATGCTCCCTCATCACTGTCACATCATTTCATTTCCCATGGCCATTCATCTAAATAGATTGACTTGACATATTTCATGTCTACTAATTAACACCAACGTTTCCCCCTCTAACATAATACATTATCCTTTGGATCGATACGACCAACGCAATAGTGACCTCATTTCCCTTGGTGTGTCCCTTGAGGCAGACAGAAACAATTTGTGTTCTTCTCTGAGTCAGTGAGGCCTGAGATTAAGGTACAAGTTAGCTGAGAAGGGGCAGGAAGTCTTCCCTCGATATATGCAGATAATTCCTGGACAAAACTGAAGAAAGTCAACACACTTTGCACCCAAATTGGTGATGGATAAAAAGCCACTACTAATCCATCCTGCTTATTTTATTCTATTTGTTCTTTCTGAATATTTCTATATTAAATACACTTAGAAATCAATGTTCTCAAGTATATACTTATTCACAAAGAAAAGATTAACACATCCACACACAAATATGAATTGTATTTATCTCTAAGGGGTTATTTTTAATGAGTCTTTAACTTAATTGCCTCTTAATTTCTCTATTTTTAAAGTTTCTATAATAACATATAACTTTGATAGAAAAGAGAGCCATTTAAAAAGCGTGGAAAATTGTCCCTCCGATGATACTTACAGCATGAACAATAGGATAATTAGAATGAATGCTTCTGGTAGATAGGATTATGAATTACTCTTCCCCCTCCCCTCCCCTCTCAGTCTCCATATTTTTTTATGCATTCTAAATCTATTCCACATGATTTTCCGATGAAAACCGTAAAACTTATTATAAAAGCTAGCAGCACTGATATTGCCCCTCACATATTATCCAAGATTCTCTGGATAATCTGCAGCAACAGATTGTGACAATGAGACTCAGAGGCCAGTGTGAGAGGCTAGAAGGATTAAGAAAAAAGTTCCCCACCCCCTTCCTTTACACCTTCTATCCCCTGGCATTTGTTGGCCTGAAAACCATACAACTTTATTGGGGAAGAAGGGACACATACAGACCTTGTAAACTCTTAGAGTCCAATCCATGATACCAGTCATAGTTGCTACAAGAGTTGAAACAAACAGCACAGAGCTTGGAGCCCATGGCAGAGGAAGACCAGCTAAGAGATCTGGGAGGCTGGAAGGCAATGGTGACTTTAACACTTGACGATTTACGTTATGCTTGGAATGACCACTGAAATGGTGACATAAAAATTGACTTTTTATCTTTTATTGTTAACATTATTATTTGCCCATCAAAGGAAAACAAAAAACCTGAAAGGGACTGCATAAAAGGCAAGTGTAAATTTACACTCCTGCAACATGAAAACCTAAAAGCATATGATTTCACTAGAACCAATTATTTAACTATGGTTCTTTGAAGAAGGCCAAAAGAAAGAGAGAGGGGAAGAAAAAGAGAGGGGGGAAGAAGGAAGGAAGGAAGGTAGGGAAGAAGAGAAGGAGGGAGGAAGGAAAGGAAGAAGGAAAAAAAGGTAGTTGCTGTAAATCCTGATTCCCAGAGGAGAGCAATTCCTGATGGGCATGGATAATTGGCTAGCAACGTTGTCTAATAGGCCCTCAAATCTGGCAAGCAAAGGAAGATCTGTTAGGAAAAATACACCACCAGAAAAAGTTTTTGGCAAACTCCTAGAAGGCATATGAAAAACACTTGAAAGTGATTGCTCTGGGAAATCCCATTATACTTCTATATTAAAAAAAAAAAAAAAATGGCCTCTCACTTCCCATCAAGCCAAACTAAAACCTCTGGTGAGCAGTAAATTTCTCATCATCTGAGCTCATGTAAAAAGAAGTGTCATGTATGCATGCTCTTGCATGCACGTATTTGAGACAGTGACTGTGGGTGTCTTTACAAGCGTCCATAACATTTTATGATTCAAATCTTTGTTACAAAGGTTTAATGGACTAATGATTCCACCAAGAGACATCAATGCAAAACTATACCCATTACTTAATTTAGTACATATGCAGACAATATTCTGAAGTTCCCTTCTCCCTGCCTTTTTAGGCGGGGTGGGGTGAACAATAACTTAGAGGTCCCTAGCAAGGACTTTGGAGTCAAAATACCTTGGCTGGGATTCCAACTCTGATGGCCCCAAGAGTGACGTGGGACAAGTTATTCAATATCTTAAAACTTGTTTCTTTGTCTCTATAATGGGGGTAATATTACCTCTTTTATATGACTGGCATGATAAATGACCTAATGCATTGAAAACATCTAACACTGTAGCCAGCGTTACAGTAAGTGTTTAACAAAATGCGGCTATTGATAGAACTTTAAACTGATTTTACTTGACATACCAATTGGTTTGTCAAAATGCTTACTGTTACAAGTCCTATTTTATCCAGTTTTATAAAATCCAATACACTTACCCAATGAGGAGCTTTGATTTCAGGGACGGTGATAACAATCTGCCTTTGCTCTGAGAAGTTCATTGTCTTTAAAATTTAAATGGTTCTTGAAAAAGATTTTCTTCTCTATTCCATGAACATAGATCTCAAAAATCAATTTTACTCACAGTTGAAAGCATGCTTTGATATTGTGTCAACAAATAAAATGTGCCAATACACGACTTAATGATGCTCTTTACAGATTCATCTTTATACTCATAGGTGTATTCATGCAGATGGAGAGATATGCATCTATTTTGATTTGGGGATATCATATTTTATCGGTTATAGGCACGGACCACAACACTCCAATCAGTGCCCAACCTTTTCTGGAGACTGAGTGCCAGATTCTCCCCTCAGTCGAGAATTTTCTTGGTTTCCATTTGGACTTGTGATCACCCTCCCCAGACTCTATGCCTTTACTTCCAGCATGTCAATGAATTACTCCACTTCTTCTCCTTATGGTGACTTTCTCCTCCTTCTTTTTCTGAAAGGATGCCCTTTTGTTAACAGATGGCTAAGAGGAATTGGAAAATATCCAGGGCAGAACTCATCAGGTGGCACGATTCATAAACAAGATCAAAGCTCCTGTTCAGTCCAGGGGCTCTCACCTGCTCCAGGATTCCTTATCTCTCAGCACTCCAGCCCAAGGTTCTCGCTCAGCAGAACCACTCTGGCATGACCTCGAATTTCACACTCTTCCCTTGGTCATAGGTAGAATTGATATAATTGTATAAATTTTCGGGCAGGCCGTTTAAGCTGTGGTGGGGAGAAGTGAGTGGAGAGTCAGGCATCAACATGTCCATGTAAATGTCAGCTCTTCTCCGGATGACTGGTGGGAGCAGGGCCAGGTCTGGAGAGCTGACAGGAGGAAGAGGCCCCGTGGGGACCCATCATTGGGATTCTGGGGGTTGTACAACTCTTCAAAACGCTTTGTTCTTCAAATAGGATCTGGGCCTTGGCGTTGCTGTGCTTCTGACATGGGAGAAGTCATCTTCAAGAATCTCCTGCAGAAAACTCTGGGTCCTTCTCTCCAAGGGGTGGGAAAGAAGACCAATGCTATCCATTCCCCAACAATGCAGATGTCCCGTGCATTTGCACAAACAATTCTGCACTGACTTTATGCTAATCTAAAAAAAATCAAGTAATTAAATTTGTTAACACATAGATTATTTGATTACATATGAACAGTCTGAGAAATAAAACTAAACAAACTGAAACTTTCAGGATGTTTTCTTGGAATATATACATTAAATTTGGGCAACATTCTTAAAATCACCTATGACCTTTTTTTATTCTATTGTTGTCAACTAATAGTATATTGGCACTTTATTCTCTGTACAAATATATCACAATGCAGGACATTATTATTTGTATGTATATTTTTTCCCAGACAAATATACAGTAAAAAACTACCAGTGTAACTTTTTGAATTCTAAGTATTGCACTACTTATGCAATGCCATTTTATGGATGCTTTGGGATAAAAATTAAAAACCAATATGCTGATAACGTATTAATTTCGACAGATTTTCAACCTCCGCCCATTCCTCCCACTCTGTCCTGCATTTCATACATTCTGCTTGTGCAGTGAGGACATACAGATCCTTGTGCCCTTGACCTCACCTATTATGTATTTCTTCAATTTTTTTCCTAGCTTTGCTCTTTTTCAAGTTGTAAACCCCTTGCAAAGTCAATATGATCACTTCTCTCCCCAAAAAAATAGTAACCATCTGGCCTTTGGATGTTTGTCTTGATCTCATGATATAAAATGACATTGCAGGGTTGATGAGCCATCTGCCTTCTTTTACCTGTTATAACTTAGGTGCTGAGTGTGAGCAAAGAGAAACTCACAGCCAAGATGATCAGAGAGCTTAACATGCCCAGCAATTCAATCACCTGTGGTGTCATCATCAGCCCCCATCCTCAGTTACGATTAGACACATTCCACATTCTTGACTCCTGCAATATAATATAAACCCAAGACATCACTGTCAGGAAAAAAGTTATCAAGACCCATATATTTTTTTCTTTTGTTAAAGTTTATTTATTTATTTTGGTGGGGGGGGGCGCAGAGAGAGAGAATTACAAGGAGGCTCTGTGCTGTCAGCATAGAGCCCCATGCGGGACTCAACCCCACAAACTGTGAGATCATGACCTGAGCTGAAATCAAGAGTTGGTCACTTACTGAGCTACCCAGGTGCCCCAAGACTGACAGTTTCTGACTGTGCTTGGCCGTTTCACATTTCTGTTTCTTGTTAAAAGGATTGCCTCTTGTTTCGCGTCCCAGGAAAATACTCTCCCAGGAAGAATTTCCTGTCCTCAAATGGACGTTGATTCTTCAAACTTTTATCATTTCAATTTTTACTCATCATATGGTATTGACCAAAATCCATTACAGTTGTTTCTTGTATCCCCTGCTTAACCGATTAGTTACTGTTTGCTGAAGGACTGGGGCCATCATGATTTGTGTCTGACTGTTCACACTGATTGTTTATTCAAAACCAGCTAGGTATTAAGTCTTACCTGGACTGATTCCAGCTGAACATTTAGTTTGATGGAATGTGTAGAACTGTTTCCTTTAAGACCAGACATTCTCCGTCCTCCCATTTAATAGTACATCTTAAACAAATTTAGTATCAGGAGGTAGTCTGAAATCCAAATAAAGGTTCACATGGAGTTGAAGACCCATTGAGCCCTTTCATAAGTAATCCTTTTGAGGAGAAATTCCAGCTTATTCACTTTTGAGTGAGGGGAGGTGAGCACGTGGTAAGACAGACAGCTTGGAGGTCAGAATTCTGCTCAAATCCCAGCTCCGGTACCTGAATTTAGGCAAGGCAAATTATTCACCTCCTGGTAGGGTTAGTTTGGTCACATGCAAAATGAAAATAATCGTGTTGCCTTCATAGCAGTGTTTTGAGTATTAAATTAAAGAGTCTGGGTGTGGAAGGGGGTTGAATGAGACCATCCCCGAGTATAACGAGATCTGTAGAGCTGTTCTACAAAACAGAAATGTGATGTGAGCCATGGGTAAAATTTCCTTTCTTAGTCGCATACTTAAAACAGTAAAGAGAAACAGGTGAAATTAATTTTAATAGTGGATATGTTTAGGCCCAAAACGTTTAATATGTTATCATGTCAATATGTGAGTAATATTAAAAATTTTTCATGAGATATTTTACATTCTTTTTTGTGTGTTAAGTCTTCCAACTACTGGGTGTGTTCCATACTCACTACACTTTCTTTCTTTTCTTTTCTTTTCTTTTTTTTAAGGTTTATTTATTTTTGCGAGAGAGACAGAGTGCGAGTGGGGAGGGACAGAGTGAGAGGGAGACACAGAATCTGAAGCAGGCTCCAGGCTCTGAGCTGTCAGCACAGAGCCCTACACGGGGCTCGATCTCACGAACTGTGAGATCATGACCTGAGCTGAAGTCAGACGTTTCACTGACTGAGCCACCCAGGGGCCCCTTCAGTGCATATTCTTATTCCCACTCCCGGCATTTCAAATGTTTGTGAGCCACACGTGACCAGGGCTTACTGAGGTACATAGCACAACTCTAGAGGATGAACCCAGGGAGTCGCTAACCTGGTCCCATCTAGGATCAAGGGCATAAGAGAAATGGGCTGCTCTCTGCTTCGTGCAAATACCATGCCATAGTGTGCACATAATAGCAGTTTCCAGGGAGTAAATGGGTCTCGTTTCTCATTACCCTCATTCCTTGGCTGCTGGATTCCACAAGCCCTTTCATGCATTATTCATGCTTTCACTTCAATGATACCTGGGGACTCATCTTTAAGTGCTGTTTTTTGTTTTTGTTTTTGTTTTTGTTTTTTTCATGTATATGATTTGTTCCTCTCTCAGCTTTATTATGTGGCCTTGAGACACTGTTTTAGCAATGAATTTCACTTTTCTTCTTCCATAAATTGATCTAAAGCTTTTGACATACTCTTCTCTTGGCTCTGTATGTTTGCTTGATTTTAGTCATCAACTATGTGGGACTCTATATTGCAACACAGCCAGCATTCCAACAGCTGAGCTTTTCCTTGGAAGTTCACATCTGCCCCCAACCCCCTCGCCCCAGGGATTGGGCAAAGGGTTTTAGTAATCTTGACCAATTTCCCGAAAAATGGAGAAATGAGATGCAGGGATAAAATAAAACAAGAATGGAACTAAAACTCAAGAAAAGGCTACCACAGTTACAAATCTCGATACACATAGCAATGATAATCATAGTCATAAAGATAATATCTACAAACCATTGGATGTTTACTATATAACACTTTGCTAACCCCTGTATCATTTTTTTTTATCTTTGTAGTAACCATTTGAAGTAATACTTGACTTTCTACTTCTCCTTGGGTCCACCTTGTTTTCTTTTCTGAGAACACGCATACAGTTTGAGGGAACCTACTCATTTTCCCTTCCTTCCTTCTCGTATTGTTTTGAAAGCTCTTAGAATCAAAATTGTCTATCCTCTGTGTAAGTTTCTTCTAAATGACCATAAGGAGAGGCCAAATTTTTACCCCGCAAATTACATTTACTCACATCCTTAAAACATACTGGATACTGTCTGTCTCTTATCTAATTGCTATGCCATTGCTGATTGGAATTCTCTCTTTGTTTGAGTTTCTGAGTTCACACCCGATGGGATCATGGTGGTAACTCTACTGCCATGACCATGAGCCCTTTTCTGAACAATTCACTTCCTTGAGTCTTGGCCTCAGGCGCCTCTTCACAAACAGTGCTAAAGTCCCCCCTCTCTCACCAGCTTTATTTTTATTAAAAGAAGAAGAAGAAGAAGAAGAAGAAGAAGAAGAAGAAAGAATGAAAGGGGAAACCAGAAATAGCAAAGTATCTCAGAGCGGTGCCTAATGTTGTAAAATGGAGCTAAACTGTGTCTTGATTGTAAAAGAGAAATCAATTTAGAAAGTATTGACTTGGAAGAACTTAATTGCTCATAAAATTAATTTATGGATGACTATATTTGATGTTTGGAAACAGGAATGCTAATGAGCCAACCTCGATGTGTAGGAATTTCCGTGGCTGGCCAAGAAAAGGTAACTGACAAGAATAGAAGATTGGACCAGATGAGACGATAATGGTTGTTTACTCTCTTCTGGAAACAGTCCATATTAGGCTGGAAGCAGTGGATAGTGATAAAATAGTTTAACAGTGTGAGTTGTTGACAAGTTTAAAATTAAAATGAAAACTATGTACACTGAATAAAAAAAAAACGCTCAGTGAGTGATACATCTTAACATAGATATAGGTACATGTGAGCTCATAAACAAAATTAAAGGAAATAATATCTTCTGAAGAAGTTATAGGATAAATAATTTGAAATCTGTTAAGTCCCCAAGAGCCATCGAAACAGAATCTTCCTGCTGAGATAGCAGAATTTTTATTGTAAATTATCATTTAAGCAGAGAAGCAAAGCCATAGCAACAAAGAATGTGGGATGAATATATATATCCGTCTTTGGCAGAGGCAACAAAAGGAAGCATGGGGCATAATGACAAGTCTATAGGAGCAGGAGGAAATAGAAGAAGTTTGTATCATATATGTACTAATATATATTATTCATATTTTTTAATAAAATGCATAATAAAAGATAAATGAAACAATGATTTAAATTATCTCTATTAACTTTATATATGATTAATATCTATTTGGTTAAATTCTTCTAGTGTCTTCTCCTCCTATCCCAGCTTGGGACATTTTTTTCCATGCTTAATTAAAGCTTACAGTATGATTGTATGTCCTCTCTTCATGCCCCCCTGGACACAGAGGACCCATATGGCCCTAATGTCTTGGGGATTTCTGAGAATGGCTAAGTGTTCCGACAGTGCCCTTGGGTATAATGCTTACCCAGGCACCTCTTTCATGACAGAATCCCTCTCAGGACATCCCAGGCCCCTTTTCATGACAGAATTTCTTTCAGCACATTCCAGACACCTCTCTCATGACAGAATCCCTCTCAGGACATAGCTGGATGATGACAGGCCCCTTCCTCTATTTCTGTTGGCAAATGTATGCACTCTTCTTTCTTTCTTTTTTTTTTAACTTTTGTTAATGTTTTTATTTGTCTTTGAGACGTACAGAGACAGAGCATGAGCAGGGGAGGGGCAGAAAGAGAGGGAGACACAGAATCCAAAGCAGACTCCAGGCTCTGAGCAGTCAGCACAGAGCCCGACGCGGGGCTCGAACTCACAGACCGTGAGATCATGACCCGAGCTGAAGTCGGATGATTAACCAACTGAGCCACCCAGGCGCCCCTGCACTCTTCTTTCTTACCACAGGAGCTTGATATCCTTTAGAAAGGCTTCTACTCATTTGAGTTGGAAACTCAACCACTCGTAACTCATGTGTCATCTTTCCATGCACACAAAGCACACTAAAAAGGGTAGAAAAAATACAACAGGGAAATACCATTAATTCAGCTCCTGCCGTGTGGAAAGCCACCTCTAGACATTACTTAAATGGAAAAATGGAGTCCTCACAATTATCTTCAATTTCAATTATTGCCTCTTCTGTTTTACAAATGAGCAAAATAGGATTTTGGAAGTCAACTTACCTAAAGTGACCAGCAGAGTCAGTCTTTGGAAATGTTGTGCCTGACTGAACAGAATATGGTGAACACTCACGTGTGTCTGTGCTTCTCACAGACCATGCTGCCTCAAGGAACCGAACTTCGAAGAGTAACATGGTTTTATATTCACATCCTTTATAATCTCCTATCCTTTCAAGTAGTCTATGGAGGTTGCAAGACTACTCTGAATAAGTGAGACACGTCACTTTATACGTGTAAATGAGGCAATATGTGGGTTTGTGTGTGTGTGTGCAGTGTCCAGATGCTTTTTATTGTTAAAGTCTTGTTACTTATAATTTGCTTCAAATATGCACAATGTTTATCTATTTTTTAAAGTTTTACTTATTTATTTATGTTGAGAGAGAGAGAGTGGGGGAGGGGCAGAGAGAGAGGAAGAGAGAGAATCCCAAGCAGTCTTCATGCTGTCACGCAGAGCCCGACATGGGGCTTAAACCCTCAAACTGTGAGATCATGACCTGAGCCAAAATCAAGAGCTGGAAAGCTTAACCAACTGAGCCACCGAGGTGCGTCTCTGAAATCTGTATATTTAAAGTGGTATTCAGCCATAAGACATATTCTGCCTTCTCAAATAATAATAATAATAAAAAAATTACTCTTTAAAGCCTAGTACTTGTAATTTACTATGTTAGTCATCCTAATATTCCTCAGAAAATAGATAAAATTTAAAAACCTACTATACAGACTTCCCAAATGAGCCAAGGTGATTTGAGATCAGTAAACTATTTAATATAATTAGAAACAATAAACTCAAGAATAAAATGGCAACAGTCAAGAAGTGAAGAGGAGACTGCAGGAAAATTAACCAAGACAAAAGAAAGTTTCTATAATTCAGTAGAATTATATCTCAATTCCTTAGTGAGTAAGGCCAAAAGAACAATATTCTGTCTACACAGATTTGAGAAATTAATTAAAGGCCGGAGTTTCTTAGTTAAAGACTCTTTACAAAAGCAGGGGAAAAGAAAATAAAAAATCTTTGTCATGCACCTGTTGGTTGGGTACATTGCAAGCTATAAATTATTATATTTCACAAGGAAATGTTATTCTACCATCACAAGGTCCCAAATGTGATTATTGACGATATCTAGAGAAATATTGTCACTAAACTGTCATTCATGCTATAAAACTTCAGGCAGGTATTTCACATTAAAGACACACTTTCAAGTCTTTAAGCAAAGTCTCCAATGTTGTGCATGTCAATGGCATGCCCACAGGAGCCTGTGCAGGGAGCATAAAATAGGGTGGAATCGTACGTGGAGATTAATTGCCTTAAATGCCCTGGATTTGTTCTAAGCTCCAGAGATTTATTTCAGTGTAAATGAAAACCTCCGTATCATCTCACACCTGATAGGGCAGCTACTATCAAAAAAAAAATAAATAAATAAGAGATAACAAGTATTGGTGAGGATAAAGAGGAAAGCAGATCCTGTAGGCTGTTGGTAGACATGTTAACTGGTGCAGCCACTATGGGGAACCTTATGCAGCTTCTCAAAAAATTAAAAATAAGACTGCCATAAAACCCGGCAATCTCACTTCTGGGTGCATGTCCAAAGGAAATGGAATCAGTGCCTTGAAGAGATACCCGTGTTCCCGTGTTTATTGCGGCATTATTCATGATAGCCAAGATAAGGAGACAACCTAAAGGTCCATTGATGGATGAATGGATAAAGGAATAGTGATGTATCATATGAATCTTATTCAGCTTTTAAAAAGGAGATTCCCGTGTCTGTGCTGACAGCTCAGAGCCTGGAGGCTGCTTCGGATTCTGTGTCTCCCTCTCTCTCTGCCCCTGCCCCACTCACATTCTGTCTCTCTCTCAAAGATAAATAAACATAAAAAAAAAAAAAATTAAGAAGGAGATCCTGCCATTTGCAACAAAATGCATGACTCTGGAAGACCTTATACTAAGTGAAATAAGCCAGACACAGAAGGAAAAATCGTGCATATGTCACATATGTGTGGAATCCAAAAAAGTTGAATACCAAGAAGCAGAGATAGCATGATGGGTACAAGGGGCTGGGGTGGGGGGAAAATGGGGAGATGTTTGTCACAACGTACAAGTTGCAGTTATGGGGGCGCCTGGGTGGGTCAGTTGGTTAATCGAGCGACTTCGGCTCAGGTCATGATCTCACGGTTCATGAGTTCAAGCCCTGCGTTAGGCTCTGTACTGACAGCTCAAAGCTTGGAGCCTGCTTTGGTTTCTGTGTCCCCGCTCTCTCAGCCCCTCCTCTGCTCAGGCTCTGTCTCTCTCTCTCAAAAATGAGTAAACATTAAAAAAAATTTAGGGGCGCCTGGGTGGCTCAGTCGGTTAAGCGTCCGACTTCAGCTCAGGTCACGATCTTGCAGTCCGTGAGTTCGAGCCCCGCGTCGGGCTCTGGGTTGATGGCTCAGAGCCTGGAGCCTGCTTCCGATTCTGTGTCTCCCTCTCTCTCTGGCCCTCCCCCGTTCATGCTCTGTCTCTGTCTCAAAAATAAATAAACGTTCAAAAAAAATTAAAAAAAAATTAAAAACAAAGACGTTGCAGTTACGTAGGATGAATCAGTCTAGAGATCTAATGTATAACGTGAGGACTATAGTCAATAATATTGTATTGAATGATGGTAATTTGTTAAAAGAGTAGATTTCAGGTGCTCTCACCACACACGCGCGCGTGCGCGCACACACACACACACACACACACACAAGGTAACTATGTGAGGAGGCTATGTTCATTAGACTGACTATAGTCATCATTTCTCTATGCACGTTAAAGCATTCATTGTGCACCTTAAATATACTGTGTACATTTTTTATTTAATGAAAGAACACAGATTAATTTCAAGATTCAGCCTTCCATGTGAGGGTATGTTAGGAACAGACAGATTAAAAGTTTTAATTTGTAATTATATCCTTTTATTCTTTTTTGATATATGACACTAGTGGGCCAATTTTAATTATGTAAGTATGGAAATACAGAGGTGTCTGAGTGGTTCTGTTAAGTATCTGGCTCTTGATTTCGGCTCAGGTCATGATCCCATGTTGGGCTCTGTGCTGACAGTGTAGAACTTGCTTGGGATTCTCTCTCTCTCCCTCTCTCTCTCTGTCCCTCTCCTCTCTCTCTCTCTCCAAAATAATAATAATAATAACCTTTAAAAATGCTTTAAAAAAAGAAAGCATTTAAAGTGCAAAAATTAAATAGTTCTTCCAGTAACTAATTTTGTAAATTATTTCTCTAGCTTATTATAAACATATTATAAAAAATAACCTGGATTCAGTAGGTGGCATTGAAAAACCACCTACTTCTGATCACCTCTGTGTCTTTGGGCAGGTGATGAGTTTACCTCTCTAAATTCCAGACATTTTCTCTGCAAAATAAGGGGGAAAAAATAAATAAATAAAACAAAAACAAAACAAAACAAAACAAAAAAAACATCAAACAGCCTTAAGAAGTAAATGACACAGTTGTAAGGGTTTGTTAACTGTTAGTTTTGGGGTGCCTGGGTGGCTCAGTGGGTTGAGCGTCTGACTTCAGCTCAGGTCATGATCTCGCGGTGAGTAAGTTCCTCGCAGTGAGTGAGTTCCTCATGGTGAGTGAGTTCGAGCCCCACATCAGGCTCCGTGCTGACAGCTCAGAGCCTGGACCCTGCTTCCTATTCTGTGTCTCCCTCTCTCTCTCTGCCCCTTCCCTACTCATGCTCTGTCTCTCTCTGTCTCTCAAAAATGAATAAACGTTTAAAAAAATTAAAAAAAAAAAACTGTTAGTTTTATTTGTCCACCTAAGCCATTGTTTTTTGTTTTGTTTTGTTTTGTTTTTTTTTTTTTAACGTTTATTCATTTTAGAGAGAGAGAGACAGAGCATGAATCGGGGAAGGTCAGAGAGAGAGAGAGGGAGACACAGAATCTGAAACAGGCTCCAGGCTCTGAGCTGTCAGCACAGAGCCCGATGCGGGGCTCAAACTCACTGACGGTGAGATCATGACCTGAGCCGAAGTCGGTCGCCCAACCGACTGAGCCACCCAGGCGCCTCTAAGCCATTGTTTTAAAATGAAAAACTGTTCATCACATTATAAAACTTAATTTATATAACCCTTTCTTCACAAAAGAGTACATGATTTGTTTTTCATTTTATTAATTTTGTACTTATATTTTACAATTAGCATAATTGTAAATAGTGATATTTTAGTTTTCTCATTTTCTTGAAAAAGAAAGAAATTTTCTTGAGAAAATACATTTAAAAATGTTTATTGGCAAATTGTTTTCTGTAAGAAAACAGTTATGGTTGAATATTTGATTTTTCAACAACCAAAAAATAATAGTAATATGTATTTAATGTTTTTTCCTAGTAGTAGATGTAAAAATGTTAAATTTTTATTTGAACTTACATGTATTTCATAATTAATGAGGTGGAATGATTTTAAACCCTTCCTTTCCCTTTTGTTTTTAAATATCACATTAATAATGCATCTTCAATTAAAATCAACAATATACTTGTAAATAGAGTAAAAATGATAAATATACCCTCACTTCACAATTCCATCTATCCAGAGTTAATTAGCTTTGCCTGTACAACAGCATGATATTTTTATTTATTTCAAATATATACAATTTCATAAGATGTGGTATATATATCATGCTATAGCAAGCAAATATATAAGAGACATAGCTGCAAAAATATTTTTATGAAATTCGGTTTCTACAACACGCTTTTTCCCATAAATATATAAGACCAACTAGTTTTATATTCAGTTTATTTTTTTTTAATTTTTTTTTTTTAACGTTTATTTATTTTTGAGACAGAGAGAGACAGAGCATGAACAGGTGAGGAACAGAGAGAGAGGGAGACACAGAATCTGAAACAGGCTCCAGGCTCTGAGCTGTCAGCACAGAGCCCGACAAGGGGCTCGAACTCACGGACCGTGAGATCATGACCTGAGCTGAAGTCGGACGCTTAACCGACCAAGCCACCCAGGCGCCCCTTCAGTTTATTATTTTTAATAGCTGCTTATATTTACAAAATATTACTATTCCAGAATTAATTACTAATTTCGCTTATAGGATCTCAAGTTGTACAGTTGATAGAAATACAAGTCACTGCGAACAGCAAAATAATGTACTCTTGATGACCGAAAACAATACATATTATTTTCTGTAGGAAATCCAGAAGCGAAGGGACCAGAGTTTTCTATAGAGAGTCTCTTTGATGTCATAGACTGTAGAAGCAGGTTACCTCCTATGTGGTGCCGGGAGAAACGAAAATGCACCTCTAGTATTTACGGTACCCGGAAGAAGATGTGGGTTCTTCCGCCATGTCGTTTGAAAGACTTCAAACTCCTCTCCTGCCACCAGGGTTAAGAATGCTGACCTCACCACATATGAAGCAGACTGGTTTGGCCAGCTGGCTATGGGCCCAGTGGGCAACATCCATTATGCATAGTGGAGTAAATGTTTTCCCTTGTCAAGTCTGGTTTTGGAGTGGGGGTACATCAGGGTGGCTAGGTCTAAAGCTATACTTCTGGGATGTGAAAGTACTTCATGGTGTTTTACAACCTATCTCCTTGGAAGGCTCATTGTAAAGTTCCTGCCCTTCAACCGTTTTGTTTGTTTTTTTGTTTTTGTTTTACAAATAACCTCAACTCTAATTTATTCCAGATGAATTGCCGGGCCAGAAAGAGTAACAAATTGGCTCCTAATTGATTAGCTGAGTATCTGTCAGTTATGGTCCAGAGGGAAGACAGGCATCAAATGTAAATCCAATGGATGTGCACTCCAAATATGAGAATTGGTCATTAATTGCTCCTTTAATTGATGAAAATAAGGGGGAGGGAGGACTCAAAATGTCACTTAACTGGACTCTTGGGGCTTCAAAAGGCTCTGTATTTTCATGTAAGTTCTTATTTGCAGCAGGAAAATAATATTTGTGGGCATATCAGGAAGAAGAAATAGTAGCAGTTGATTAAGATTGATTAAGCAATCAATTTGCCAGATTAACAATATTTCTTCTGGAAATTATACTGACTGCTGCCCAACAATGAATGACGCATAAGATAGTTTGTGGCGCACTTGGGTGACTTAGTCGTTTAAGCATCAGACCCTTGATTTCGGCTCAGGTCATGATCTCACGGTTTGTGAGGTTGAGCCCCACGTCAGGCTCTGCGCTCATAGTGTGGAACCTGCTTGGGATTCTCTCTCTCCTTCTCTCAAAATAAATAAATCAACTTCAAAAAGGAAAAAGATAGTTTGTAAATTTACCATGTACTTTTCTAGCAACTCATCTCCTTGCTTCCTAAAACTCAGCTCTATTTATTCCTAAAACTGGTGCCACGTGTACTTTTTATGAGAGTCATATAATTTAATTAAGCTGCTAAATGACAATAAGAAAATAAACAGTTATTTTCTTGAGGACGAATGTGAATAATTTGGAAACCCTTGATAAACATGACTTACCAAAAAATAGTCGAATTGTGAGTTTTGAACTATAAAAAAAAAATCAATTAAAAATGTAAAAACTTTGGGATGCCTGGGTGGCTCAGTGGGTTGAGCGACCCACTTCAGCTCAGATCATGACCTCACAGTTCCTGGGTTCGAGCCCCACGTCGGTTTCTGTGCTGACAGCTCAGAGCTTGGAGCCTGCTTTGGATTCTGTGTCTCCCTCTCTCTCTGCCCCTCCCCTGCTCGTCTTCTGTCTCTCTCTCTCAAAGATAAACATTAAAATAAAAAATAAAATAAAATAAAATGAAATAAAATAAAATGAAATAAAATAATGCAAAAACTTAAATTCTTCACTCAAGTTAATTCAAAAGGCTCATCAGGTTCTGGATCGAGGTAGAGCTATAACATAATAAACTGCTCTTTACCCAGTTTCAACAGTTATCAATTCTCAAAAAATCTTGTTTCAGCTGTACTCCTACAAACTTTTCCACTTCCCTTGGATTATTTTGAAGTAAATATCATACTAGTCAATATCATATTTTACTTATTTTTTTACTGAAGTACATATAGTGAGATCTGCATTCTGGTGCATAATAGTTGTTTGTGGCATAATTTTTTTTTTTCTTTTTAAAGACATCTCATCAACTATTTACACTTAGGTAAGGCTGGAAATATCATGCCCACAGAGAGATTCACAGATGGGTCTAAGAAAGCTCAGTGGGAAACAGAGGATTGGGACCTGATCCAAAAGGCCGACATGGTGCCTGTTCCCGCAGACAACATCCGTGATTCCCTTATGCGTTCGCTTCCTTTTCCTTCTTAAAATTAAGAATTTTAAGTTCCCCTCACAGCTAGATGGAAAGAAAGAAAGAATAAAAAAAAAAAAAAAAAAAAAAAAAGATTAAACAAAGGAACTGAGAAGACAGAGGAAATAGCTCCAAGCATGCGTTTAACTGTAATTATAATTTCAAGTATTTGAACAATTTCTTTATCTTGGAAAATTCCAGGTCAAACTTCCCTGTAACTGGGTCATTTGACTCAATGAAAAGGACTTAATCACATTCCAGTTTGTGTCATGACTGCCATTTCTTATCACATTACATATCTGATTTTAAAATAAAAAGATTCTTAGGGGCGCCTGGGTGGCTCCCTCAAGTAAGTGTCCGACTTGGGCTCAGGTCTTGATCTCACGGTTCCTGGGTTTGAGCCCTGCATCAGTCTCTGTGCTGACAGCTCAGAGCCTGGAGCTTGCTTTGGATTCTGTGTCTCCCTCTCTCTGCCCCTCCCCAGCTTGTGCTCTGTCTCTCTGTCTCTCAAAAATAAATAAATGTTAAATTTTTTTTTTAAAAAAGATTCTAAAATAGTTAATAATTACATGAATGTGAAATGGGTTGGAAGTAGAATTTCCAAAAGCCATGGTCTTCTTAGATCTAAATTTTTGTTAGGAGAAAAATGATGTGGCAAAAATAATAATAATAATAATAATAATATATCATTCGAGCTTTTGTAAACAATTTATATTTACATATGTGTCACCATAGGGCATAATGTGTTTACTTTAAATGTGTTTACAGCATTGGGATAATAAGGTTACCTTTTTAAAAAAAAATGTTTACTTATTTATTTTTGAGAGAGAGAGAGCATGAACAGAGGGGGAGCAGAGAGAGAGGGAGAGAGAGAGAGAATCCCAAGCAGACTCAGCACTGACAGTACAACTCCTGATGATGCAGGGCTTGAACTCACTAACTGTGAGATCATGACCTGAGCTGAAATCAAGAGTCGGCCACTTAACTGACTGAGCCACCCATGTGCCCCAATAGTTAGATTATGTTAGTAAGTTTTGTGAACTCGTTTTAAAATGAATAGGAAAGCTTTTCGGATGGAGAAATAAAGTGTGGAATTAATACCTTAGTCCCGTTTTGAATTTAGAAAGGTGGTCATAGGTTACCCAGGAGGGCCCTAAATCCACGGCAAGCCTCCTCACCAGAGACACCCACAGTAGACACACAAAGAAAAGGGAAAGCAATGGAAGGGTGGAGGCAGAGACTTCAGTGGTACAAACACAAGTCAAAGGAGGCCAAAATTTCTGGGTATCCCCCAAGCTAGAAGAGACAAGGAACATTCTCTCCTAGAGCCTCCGGGAGGGGTTGGGGGGTGGGGTGGGGGGGCTGCGGCCTGTTGATGTTCTCAGATTTCTGCTGCCCAAGGCCCTTCCTGAAACTGAATCCAAGAAAGAGAATGAGAGCAGAGAACATACAGAACCTTCAACTCCTGCCATGCCTCCTACTGACTGAACAGTTTCTATCTGGACATGCAAAGGGCACTTACTGCCAAGGGCCCCAACAAAGAGTCCATCCAAGTATGAAATCCTGAGATCACAGGGACAGAAGCCCTCCTAATGATCAGCTCCAAAGCAGTTAAAAAAAGAAAAAAAAAAAAAAATCAGCGATCCTGCCCAGGCACCTACAGGAAAGCCAACTTGGTGTGAGGCAACATCGTGTCCCAAATACAGAAATGGTTTTGGAAACTTTCAACCAGAAATGGGCAAAAAAAGAGCCATTTGTGATTCACATCTGTGTTTACGGGACATTGTCCACAGAATGCAAAACTTGAAAAAAAAAAAAAGCAGTCTTTTAATATTTGAATGCCTGTATTGAAACCTTCCCAAGTAATTACTTACTGTCACATTCTTAGGTTTTGCAAAAATTTTAATCGGAGGTGGGTGGCCCCCAGGTTGTCAAGATGTTACTTATATTAGGGGTTATTTTAAAATAATATAAATATGCAGTTGAAATATCATTGATCTTGGTGTGTATTCTGGAAAATATGACAAAAATATGGTTCCTTACAACACGTTGCTTTTAAAACTTTGGACTAATTTAAATAATTTTTTAACATGTATTTATTTATTCCAAGAAAGAGAAAGAGAGCATGGGAGGGATTGAGAGAGAGGGAGAGACAATCCCAAGCAGGCTCCACAACGTCAGTGCAGAGCCTGATTTGGGGCTCGAACTCACAAATCATGAGATCATGGCCTGAAACAAAACCAAGAGGAAGACACTTAACCAACTGAGCCATCCAGGTGCCCCTGGGCTAATTTAAAAAGATTTAATGATTCTTGATATTACATTACTGATGTCATTAACTGATTTTTAAAATAGTCTTAATACACTATCGATCTAAAGACATACCTTGGGAATATTGCAGTTCCCAGACCACTGCAATAAAGCAAATATTGCAGTAAAGCAAGTGAAATGAATTTTTTTTTTTTTTGGTTTTCCAGTGCATATAAAAATGAGCGTGCACAAAAACAACATGAATCTTGTGTATCTTCACCAGAGCTCTTGGGCGACCAAGTGCATTTTGTGAGCAGTAGTCGTATTTTGAAAGGAATCTTTTTTTTGGTTTTTTATTTGAGTAGTAAGTCTCAACAGTGGGCTTGAAATATTCAGTAAAATCATGTTGTAAATAGACGTACTGCCACCCATTTACAGAACACAGACAGAGTAGATGTAGGACAAATTTTAAGGGCACTAAGATTTTCAGAATGGTAAATGATACATTGGCTTTGGCTTCAAGTCATGAGCTGCTGTAGCCCGTCATGGCAGAGTCAACCTGTCCTCTGGAGTTTTGAAAGGCAGCATTGACTTCTTCTCTCTATGAAAGTCCCGGATGGCACGCTCTTTGAATAAAAAGCTGTTTCAACTATATTGAAAATCTGACATTGAGTTCAGTGACCTTTATGAATTACTTAGCTAGAGCCTCAGTATGTGTCTCTGAAGCTTTTACATCAGCACTCGATGCTTCACCTTGCATTTCTATGTTGTGGACTCAGCTTGTTTCCTTAAGGCTCAGGAACCAACCTCTGTTAGCTTCAGATTTTTTCTTTTGTAGCTTCCTCGCCTCTCAGCCTTCATTGAATTGAAGAGACGGGGCCTCGCTCTGGATTAAGGTTTGACTTAAGGGAAAGTTGTGGCTGGTTTGATCTTCTAAGCAGACCTCTAAAATTTCCTCCATATCCCCAGTGAGGCTGTTTTGCTTTCTTATCATGCATGTGTTCACCGCAGTAGCCCTTCCAGTTTCCTTCAAGAACTGTTCCTTTGCATTCACGGCTTGGTTTTCTGTTTCAGGCAAGAGGGCTAACTTGCAGCCCATCTTGGCTCTTGGCATGCCTTTCCTCAGCTTAGTTATTTCTAGCTTTTGATTAAAAGTAAGAGACCTGTGACTCTCCTTTCACTTGAGTACATAAAAGGCCATTGTAGGGTTATTAACTGGTTTAATTTCAATGCTCCCGTGACTCAGAAAATAGGGATAGCCAAGGGGAAGGAGACGGGGAACGATCAGTCATTGGAGCAGTAAGAACACACACACCATTTCTCCATTAACTTCGCCATCTTCTGTAAGCATGGTCTGTGGCACCCCCAAGCAACTACAATATCAACGTGGAGATCACAGATCACCATCACAAATATAAGAAGATTGAAACAATTTGAAATATTGTGAGAATTACTAAAATGCGACACACAGACGTGAAGAGAGCAAATGTTGTTGGAAAAACGGCACCGATAGACTTTCTCAATGCAGTTGGCCACAAACCTTCAATTTGTAAACAAAACAAAACAAAACAGCAGTATCTGGAACATGCAGCAGAGGAAAATGTAATAAAATGAAGTACGTCTACTTAATGGCCTTTCACAGTTTTGAGAATTTTTCCCCTAATATGAGAGATATCCTACATATGCAAAAGTGCCTACAATCCACAGACACACTTTGCAGAATAGTTACATTACTAGCATCGTTATAAGCATCATCCGTGCTTATAATGCTCTTAGTAACGTGATACTAAAAATGTGTAAAAATGGTTTAGAGTGGTATGTACTTAATTTATATAGTATTTAGAATTTTAAGTGATTTTTGACCTAAGAGAGAAGCAGTATTTTATTTTTTTTAAGTTTATTTATTTTGAGAAAGAGAATGCAGGTTGGGGAGAGGCAAAGAGAGAGGGAGGCAGAGAAGTCCAAGAAGGCTCCACACTGTCAGCATGGAGCCCAATGTGGGGCTCAATCCCACAAACCTTGAGATATTGACCTCATATTGACCAACATCAAGAATTGGACCCTTAACCGACCGAGCTACCTTGGTGTCCCAAGAGGAAAGGAGGATTTTTATTTATTTATTTATTTATTTTTAAATATGAAATTTATTGTCAAATTGGTTTCCATACAACACCCAGTGCTCATCCCAACAGGTGCCCTCCTCAGTACCCATCACCCACCGTCCCCTCCCTCCCACCCCCCATCAACCCTCAGTTTGTTCTCAGTTTTTGAGTCTCTTATGTTTTGCCTCCCTCCCTCTCTAACCTCTTAAAAAAAAAAAAAAAAAAAAGGAAAGGAGGATTTTTAAATGGTTCTTTCTGAAGGCTAAGTTAATTCATTTATTTCTATAAATCTCCAAAGACATATTTCTTCTTGACAGTAGGTTTTTATTAATTAAAAAGACCTATGTGAAAATTCCTTATATTATCATAACAGAAATGGAGAGTTTGTTCTGAATATATTTAAGAAAGTAATCTGAGGTTTACTCCAAAAAGCAATCTATGTAAGAAAAATATTTAATTCAATTTTCACCTGCAAAAAATATTAGACAAGACAGTGATTAATCTAAATATAAGACATTAGAAATATTTTTTCTGAGTACCTAGTAAGAACAATCTATAAAAATATGAATAACACAAATAGGCACTTAAAATGATGAATAGTTTATTTCACTGTGTAACATAAATGCATACATAAAATGTTGGCATTTGCAAATGAGAATGTTAAGAAATACTATTTTATTTGGATTTTAATAATCTAGAAAATACAAGCACATTTATGCTTTCACATCAATCAGGCACTTAATATTATAAATCAATTTGTATCATTTTTACTAATTAGCACGTAAAATAAATTACCCAATATTTAATTCCATGTGTGCGACTTAAATATACACCCCTTGAAGTATATTCTTCTCAGTGTTTTGGCGGGTACGGGGAGTGGTTTCCATTTACAAATGTAGGCTGCGAGAGGGAGAAAAAGTAAATCAGAAACTTCAATGACAATTCCTTCACATGACATCTGTTGGAACTATTCTATGCTTATTTATGACGTTACCTTTAATCAGCTTTATTTTTGCTCTTAAACTTTTAATTCTGAAATAATTTTATTTAGGGAAAATGTGCAATTATGGTGCAGAGGGCCTCATATGCTCTTTTCCCACTTTCTGCTAATGTTAACATATTAAATAACTATGTTATATTTATCAAACCTACACAATTTGCTCTGTTAACAGTGTCTTTAACTAAAACTATTCACATCACTTGGATTTCATCAGCTTTTTATCACTGATGTCTTATATTTCTCTTTGGGATCCATTCAAAGTGCTTTGCATCTTTTTGTTGTATTGCCTCAGAACCCAGTCCCCTCCATTTGTGGGTGCTCTCTAAGTCTTTCCTTGACTTTCATGACCTTGACACTTCTGAAAAGTCAGGGTTGGATATTCTGTAGAATGTACCATCAGGGTTTACCTGATGTCGTCTCATGGTAGAAATGAGTTATCAAATTTGGGGGAAAATAACACACAGATGTAGCAACACAATTTGTTCCTGGAGACGTAAACCCTGATCACTTGGTTAGGGTGGTGTCTTCCAAGTTTTCACTATAAAATTAGTACATGAAACCTTGGTTTGTGAGCATAATTCATTCCAGAAACATGCCTGTAATCCAAAACGCTTATATACAAAAGCGAATTTGAAGAACCATTGGCTCAGTTGTGATCATGTGACATTCGGCATCAGGTACTATTTGTATTGCCAGACATCACTTGTTTATCAAATTAAAATTTATTAGAAATGTTTCCTCGTCTTTCAGAACACTCGCAGAACAAGTTACTCGCAATCCAGGGTTTTACTGTACTTTGCACTTTCCCTATTCTGCTGTCCAGCCCTTTCTTGAGGGGAGGGATGTCATGGGATTTGTGGACACATGCTAAAACTTCCACAGTAATTCAAAAAACATGTACAGAAGATAATCTGGGTCTATGCTATTATTGTGTTTCTCCCAGTTTCACTGCGAAGTTTGCCATTTTTCCAGGGATCTTGCCTGAAACAATAATTGCTACGGTGTACTAAGGGTAATTTCCTATTTCCGTTCCTTCTACAATTATTGTCTGAAATTCTACTATAAGGAAGATTTGTCTCTTTTCTTCCACTTACAAATCAGTCCATCATTTCTTTATATCAGTGTAGGCTTATAAACATTTACTATATATTCTTTGTGTTAAAATTCCGTAGTCTTGTAATTTATTCTGTTTCTAAAATTTTTCCAGCCTCTGCCATTAGGAACTCTTTCAGGTGCGTCCTCTGTCCTTTGGACAAGTGTGAATCTTCGTTTTTTTATTTTGTTTTGTTTTGTTTTCCTTTCAATATCTCCCTCTCTCCCTCTTCTCTCTCTCTCTCTCTCTCTCTCTCTCTCTCTCCAGCACTTTCTTTCTTACTTTTGGTTCCTGTCTTATCTTTCATTTTCTCTGTCCTGTGCCAGAATCAGGCATTTCTCCAAGAGGGTGACAAATCTGACGATGAAAGAATTGTAATAAGAGCTGCTGTATAGATCTGTTAGGGTGTGTCAAAACAAAACAAAACATAGCCATAGATTCATAGAAAAATTAGCAAAAAGGAAAAAAAAAACAAACAAAAAGATTAAAACAGTTGATAGTGTGGCTCCTGGAGAGTAGAGTGGAAAAGTGGAGCTAAATAACTGTTTTCTTTTTTTTTTTTTTTCTTTCTCCTTAATCTCAATTCGTCTGGTTTTTAAACCAAGTTGTACAAAATCTTCAGTAATGGTGAAATTCCGATTGAATTGAACTATTTGATATTGAAAGAGACGTGAAAATCTTTTAATTAAATTAGACACTTTTAAAAAAATGTTCCTAATTTTGTCTATTTTTTCTTTATACTGTGAAGCTTGTTATCAGGTGCACACAGAATTTAAAATTGTTACGTCTTCCTAGGGTTCTGAACCTTTATTATGATGATAATGTTAATCTTTATCTATAATAGATGTATTTTTTTTAACTTAGCATCTTTTTGCTTGATATTACTATAGTGTATTAGTATAGTGCTTCCAGAATTTTTTGGGGAAAAGTGGTTTTTGTTTTTCTGACATATGAATTTCCATTCTTTTACCTCTGTCATCCTGTACATCCTTAAATTTTAATGTATTTTGAAAGAAGCATCCAGATTTTTTTTATTCATCATGACAATCTTAGTTTTTACATTCCATTTATACTTCATTTAAAAATTGTTATCTTTGACTTTAATATTTTTTCACTTTTTAAATTCTCACATGCATATTTATATGTGTATAGTTATGTATCACTTTCTTTTTAATTCCCAGAATATTGTTTATTATTCTGTTTAACTTCTGGCATACTGCTGATTATACACATGTAAAGTATTTCATTTGTTGCCCTAGGGATACAACAGCAATACCTGACTTATCAAATTCTAAACATGAATTATCACTTCACCTGTTTCCAGAAAATTCCTGAATCTTTGACCACTTTGTCTACACTTACGCCATTTTAACATATTTTCTGTTATCGCTGTCTTGCACTCAGGTCCCTTCTGTTCCCTGCAGGATGCTGGTCTTCTCCCTGAAGTCCTCATCCTCTTTGGTTCTGTCACAAAGGAAGGTGGTAGTCAATGTCTATAGTCTTTCAGAGGTCATCTGTCCTGTGTGAAGGTTTTGTTTTGTTTTCTTTCCTTTTGTGCTTTTGGTCCCCTTCCCCCTTTACTTCCAGGTCAGTAATTGGAGTGTTTGTTTCCTTCATTCAGTGAAAGGTTTGTAGTAACCATCATACCTGTGAATTGTGCCCACCACAATTCACTAGTTATGTTATGTCTCTCATGCTTTTTCTACTTTCTCCATTTTTTTGTCTGTCTTTAAAAAAAAATAATAATGTTTATTTATTTTTGAGAGAGAGAGAGAGTGAGAGTGGAGAAGGGGGAGTGAGAGTGAGAGACACAGAATCCGAAGCAGGCTCCAGGCCTGAGCTGTCAGCACAGAGCCTGAAGCCGGGCTTGAACTCACAGACCTAGAGATCATGACCTGAGCCGAAGTCAGGCGCTCAACCGACTGAGCCACCCAGGTGCCCCTGCACAGTGTTTCTAAACTCATTTGGAATCTCATTTGAAAGACTAGACCACTTAGTTTACTGCTGTTGGAAGTAAATCTATGAACCCCAGCCACATTGGTTTCCATCACGAGGTCCAGAAATGTGTTGGCCTTTTCCTTTAGGTAGAAATCTTAAAGACGTTGTAGCAATTATTCCTAGTGATATGAAAATTATAATATCTTCATCTTGAATGTAATGCGTCCATCCGAGGCCGTGGTCCCTCTCCCCCCACCCCCGCACTTGACAATGAAGTGTGTTTAATGCCCCGTAGAATGGCAGACGCTTGAAATAAACTGTTCATGCTACTGATGGCTGCATACTTTCATCTTCTTTCTTTTCTCAGAACTCAGATGGGGCAGAAACTTCTCTGGTTGCTCCTCCTGCTTTTGTTTATGAAGATGTCAGGACAGGTCACTGACTGACCGTCAATCCTTTTCAGGCAAGTTAAACGTTACTCCCTGTTTGCTGGTTACAAGCTGCAGCAACAGCGTTATATAGGCCAGCGGCTGTCTATCACACTGTTTTTCCAATATTCAGGCTTATTAGGAAATGCCGAAGAGTTAGATTTCTAGCTACCTTAGCACACTTCTGTTTTGCTTCTAACATACACAAGTTAAAAACAGTTATTTATTGTCCAAGCATGATCTGCTCAGTAGCTTTCGGTGCTGTTCCTTTTCTTTTAATTTTTAATTAATTTTTTTTAATGTTTACTTATTTTTGAGAGAGGGAGAGAGAAAGAGAGAGAGACAGAGCATGTGAGCGGGGGAGGGACAGAGAGAGGGAGACACAGAATCCGAAGCAGGCTCCAGGCTCTGAGCTGTCAGCACAGAACCCGACGCGGAGCTTGAACCCATGGACCGTGAGATCATGACCTAAGCCACCCAGGCGCCCCTGATTTATTTTTTATTTTGGAGACGGAGATGCCTCCATGCTCACCATTAAGCCCCAACACGGGGCTTAATCCCATGACCCTGGGACAATGACCTGAGCCAAAATCAAGAGTGGGACGCTCAACCGACTGAGCCTCAGTACCCCTCAATGTGATTCTTTAAATGATTCTATTGCCTAGTTTGCTGGTGGATTTTACATGTCAAACAATTCTAGGCCTCCAAAAGGAAGCATTGTTTGCTATCCTGAAACAAGCATTTCTTTTCACGCTATTTCAAGGTCTAAGTATCTGGTTAGTCACTGTCTCTGGGACGTGCTTTTCCTCTTAAATTTATCAATATCGAAATACACTGAAATGAGTTTAGATTGGTGTTTTTGTATCTAAATTATATGCTGCAGTGGGATCTAAATGAAAGATTCAGAATTCATCTCTAATTCATGCTAGTCTTACTTAATAATAAATTGGTATTACATCCTCATGCTTCTTTTATTTCAGCCAAGTAAAGTCATAACCAACCAAGCTGGTATCTGACCTATCAGGTAGCTAACATTTTAATAGCATGGTCACACGGCTTGTAAATACTTGGTAATATGGAAAAATAAGAAGTAACAGGGCACCTGGGTGGCTAGGTCGGTTAAGCATCTGACTCTTGATTTTGGCTCAGGTCATGATCTCACAGCATGTGGGTTAAGCACTACGTCGGACTCTGTGCTGACAGCATGGAACCCGCTTGGGATTCTCCATTTCCTTCTCTCTCTGTCTCCTCCTCCCCGCATGCTCTCTGTCCCTCCCTCTCAAAATAAATAAGTAAACATTAACAAAAAGAAGTAACATATATTCCATACCATTATTTCTAAAATCAGATTATTCATTTGTCTGCGTTTTGCTAGAATGGTAAATAAAACCAGGATCTCAGGGCAGAAACTGGAGACTTCCGTGTGAATATGCAATGAAACTATATAAAATGGAGGTACCAATGAGACAATTTCCTTTCTGTTCTGAAACCATTATTATTTATTATGCGTCATTCCTGTCTCAAACCTATATCACGAATCTTGGTCTTCCATCAAGACTGGATCGACAACACCTGAGTCTGGATCGTGGCCATTTCTCACCTAGATGACTTCAATAGCTTCCTCAATCTTCACCCTGATTCTTCCCTTGGCTTCCTCATCCAGTCAGTCTGCAAACAGATGTCCGGGTGATTTTTATAAAAAATAAATCAAATTAAGCCATAATCTGCTTAGAACATGTAACCTGTGAGGGACCCGGGCTGCTTCGGTCTGTACAACATCCATGTGGAGCCCCGATATCTGCCTCTGTCATCAACTTATTGTGCTCACCTGCAGATTTCGTTCTACACAGTTACTACTTTGCAGCCAATATAAATAGGAGTCACATTTATTGTCTTTAAAATAGTATTCCAGAGTCATAAGCACGCTTGTAGGAAGAAAACATGCGACCCACAGAGAGAGTGGAAAAAGTTGATGAAAAAGATGGTTTGGTAAAAACAAAACAAAACAAAACACCCTTTAAATGACAGCATATTCTTATGGAGAAAAAGGTAATCAAAATGAAAATAAAATCACTGCCTGAGCTCCTGCACATGTCAACTAGACTTTTATTTTTATTTATTTATTTATTTATTTATTTATTTATTTATGTATTTATTTATTTTGAATTATTTCAAGAATAGAATTTAGCGATTCATCACTTACATGGAACACCCAGTGCTTGTCCCAAAAAGTGCCCTTCTTAATGCCCCTCGCCCATTTAGCCCATCCCCCTACCCAGCACCCCTCCAGCAACCCTCAGTTTGTTCTCTGTATTTAAGAGTCTCTTATGGTTTGTCTCCCTCTCTGTTTTTATCTTATTTTTGCTTCCCTCCCCTCAGGTTCATCTGTTTTGTATCTTAAGTTCTACATCTGAGTGAAATCGTAAGATATTTGTCATTCTCTGACTGATTTATTTCACTTAGCATAACACACTCTAGTTCCATCCTCATCATTGCAAATGGCATGATATCATTCTGATCACCAAGTAATATTCCATTATACATATATCTACCACATCTTCTTTATCTATTCATCCGTTGATGGACATTTGGTCTCTTTCCATACTTTGGCTATTGTTGATAGTGCTGCTATAAACATGGGGGTGCACGTGCCCCTTTGAATTAGCACTCTTGTATCCCTTGGATAGATACCTAGTAGTGCAATTGCTGGGTCATAGGGTAGTTCCATTTCAAGTTTTTGAGGAACCTCCATACTGTTTTCCAGAGTGGCTGCACCAGTTTGCATTCCCACCAGCTGTGGAAAGTATTCCTCTTTCTTCACATTGTAACCAACATCTGTTGTTTGTTTCCTGAGATGTTCATTTTAGCCATTCTGACGGGTGTGAGGTGGTATCTCGTTGTGTTTCTGATTCATATTTCCCTGAAGGTTGAGTGATGTTGAGCATTATTTCATGTGTCTGTTGGCCATCTGGATGTCTTCTTTGGAAAACTGTCTATTCATATCTTTTGTCCGTTTCTTCACGGGATTATTTGTTTTTTGAGTGTTGAGTTTGGTAAGTTCTTGATAGATTTTGGATACTAACCTTTTTTTTTTTTTTAATTTTTTTTTTAACGTTTATTTATTTTTGAGACAGAGAGAGACAGAGCATGAACAGGGGAGGGTCAGAGAGAGAGGAAGACACAGAATCTGAAACGGGCTCCGGGCTCTGAGCTGTCAGCACAGAGCCCGATGCGGGGCTCAAACTCACGGACCGCGAGATCATGACCTGAGCCGAAGTCGGACGCTTAACCGACTGAGCCACCCAGGCGCCCCTGGATACTAACCTTTTATCTGATATGTCATTTGCAAGTATCTTCTCCCATTCCTTCAGTTGCCTTTTAGTTTTTCTGATTGCTTCCTTAACCATGTAGAGCTGTCTATCTTGATGAGATCCCAATAGTTCATTTTTGTTTTTGTTTCTTTTGCCTCTGGAGACATGTCTAGTAAGAAGTTGCTGTTCCAAGGTCAAAGAGGTTGCTGTCTGTTTTTTCCTCTAGGGTTTTGATGGCTTCCTATCTTATGTTTAGGTCTTTCATCCATTTTGACTTTATTTTTGGGTATGGTGCAAGAAAGTGGTCCAGGTTCATTCTTCTGCATGTCGCTGTCGAGTTTTCCCAACGCCATTTGCTGAACACATTGTCTTTTTTCCACTGGATATTCTTTCTTGCTTTGTCAAAGACTAGTTGACCATATGTTTGTGGGTCCATTTCTGGGTTCTCTATTCTGTTCCATTGATCTATGTGTCTGTGTTTGTGCCAATACCATACTGTCTTGATGATAAGAGCTTTGTAATACAGCTTGAAGTCTAGAATTGTGATGTCTCCAGCTTTGGTTTTCTTTTTTCAGGATTGCTCTGGCTATCTGGGGTATTTTGTGGTTCCATACAAACTTTAGGATTGTTAGTTGTAGATCTGGGAAGAAGGCGGGTGTTATTTTGATAGGGATTGCTCATCTAGGATTTTAAAGTGTAATTCTTCTTTGGTGAAGTCACTACAAAGTTTTGGAGTTGAGATGAAAAAAAAAATCTGGAAAAAATAATGAGAGATCTGGATTTAAATTAATAATTAAATTAATACTAAATAAAAAAGTAATAATAAATAATAATAAAATGATGCAATGCTTAGTTTTCACTCTGTGCCAGGCTTTGCCACAAATGTTGTCTGTGCATCAGTTCATTTTGTTCTCTCACCAACCCTAGGAGATCGACTTGTGCTTCTCATTCATCTCGAGTCTCTCAGTTTTGAGGCCATCTTTCCATACTCTGTGCTCTGATGCTGGTGCTGGAATTTTGCAAACTACATTTCCCCCACTCCTGTGCCTGTTGGCTTTTTGCTGGGTTCTGCTAATGTGGGTCCTGAGGACATAGATGGTTCCTGAGGTTACTAATTAATCTCCAGGTTACTTTAGCGTGAACTTACTGATGTTTAAGCCTTCTAATAATCGTGTAAGAATTTTTTTTAATTTTTTTAATGTTTTTATTTATTTTTGAGACAGAGAGAGACAGAGCATGAGTAGGGGAGGGGCAGAGAGAGAAGGAGTCACAGAATCCGAAGCAGGCTCCAGGCTCCGAGCTGTCAGCACAGAGCCCGATGCAGGGCTTGAACTCAGACTGTGAGATCATGACCTGAGCTGGAGTCAGACGCTTCACCGACTGAGCCACCCAGGCACCCTGTCATGTAAGAAATGTTTAATGTTAGGTTTCCAACGTTCAACATGCCTCGACTGGTTTCTGTTGAGTGAAAACTGCCTATTCTAGAATCATCATTTCCACCTCACTAATGGAAAAACTCTAACACCAGACAGGTGGGTCTTGTGTGTAGTTTTCCCAGGGTCATAGTGGTAGTTGGCAGAGATAGGACTAAGACCCACGGGTTGTAGCATCAGTGTTAGGTTTCTTAAATCCAAAGCACCACAAAATTGTGTATCCCACAATTTTATATCACGTTTATAACCATACTAGAGAGCCTCTTAATACATGGATAATGTAAGGAACAGTACGAATAGCACACATAAAATTATACATGTGCATATAAATTTCTTCCCATCTGTAGCAATAAAAATGAAGTTTTTAAAGACTAGAGAAATCAGAAAATAATCATGACACGTATTTTAAGTAAAAGATTCAGATTACAAAGCAGTATGGTGAGATCATAATGTTGTTAAGAGAAAAATATAATAATTTCGTGCATAAAAGGGGATTGTGGTGGGTGGTGAAAATGGACAGTGATTGTAATTGAGTGATTTTAAGTTTCCTTGAATTATGAGGTAAAAAAGAAGGTTGTGTGGTTGGAACAAATTGATTATTTGGGTTAGCATAATTTCGATTTTGTGTTTGTTTTTAACCTAGTGTTTGATTTTCTGTGTTTTCTAAAATGTTCAATGTACTAAATGTCTAACAAAGGGACAATAATGTTTTTTAACATGATTTCACAAGATTTTTATAGCAGAAGTATTCCATTTTATAATTGCTAAAAAAAAAAAAAGGAGGACTTGAAGCTGTATGTAAGGTTCTCAATTAGGTAAAATGTAAAGAATAGATAAACATATATAAAAATATGAATAATGGAATGTCATTGGGGTACCTGTGTGGCTCAGTGTGTTAAACATGGGCTCTGTGCTGACACCTTGGAACCTGCTTGGGATTCTTTTTGTCTCTTTTCCTCTCAAAATAAATAAGTAAATTAAAAAAAAAAATAGTGGAATGTCATGGAAGGAACCTGGGCTATTTTTGTTTCTTTTTCTTTGTCTTTTCATCATTCTGGTGAGCAATGAAAACTTCTTTGATTTAATACTTGTATAGTAATTTCTAATTGTATTTATAATTTAAATCCTTTTAAAGCAATCTTTATTTTATTTAATAGTTACTGTTTTAAGAAAAAGATCTAGAGACGCCTGGGTGGCTCAGTTGGTTAAATGTCCTTGGCTCAGATCATGATCCCAAGGTCGTGGGATCGAGCCCCGAATCAGGCTCCAGGCTGAGCACAGAACCTGCTTAAGATTCTCTCTCTCCTTCTGCCCCTCTCCTGTTTGTGCTCTCTCTTTCTCCTTCTAAGAAAAACAATCAAAAATAAAAATTAAAAACATTTTAGAAAATAATAAAACAAAGAAAGATACAATAGAATGTTTTTTTTTTTTCTAAAGAAAAATGTTTAACCACAGTTTTGAAAATTTTCCTCCAAACATATTTCTAGTGTCAGGCACCAGTGGTCATATTTTAGTGATATGGTTTATTCATGCCTTTTTAAACACATAGTCTTCTAATTTCTTGCTTTTCGCCACCACCACTTTTAGACATAAGGATAGGTTGCAAATTGTGTCACTGCAGCCAGTTTCAGAAGAACGATGTGCAGAGCCACAAGCCTTCTACAGACCCATCAGGCAAGAGGACTCTTCCCGTCCCACTGTGCTTACAGCAAAACTGCCAGGGGGTTGAGTTGGTTTCCTGTCTTATTTCCTCTCTGCACTGGGAGCGAAATCAGAAATAAAATGGGATCTTCATTATCTGCGTATAACCAGCCTTTCAGCTAGGGCTTGGAACCCTAAGGGAGGATATCTTCATGAATGAATCAATGAATGATAAGTAAACAAAAGAACTTCCAGGCAAAAGACATAAGACTCCTAGACGAATAAATCCATGAAATACCACTTCTGGAAAGAATAAATTAATGACTGCTTTCCAGACCCTGTGATTTCCTATAATTATGTATTTCCTTGTAGAGACAGAATTTGCCTTCAACATAGGTCCTGACCGTAAAGTTTACTCAGCCCCTACAGGTCCCACAGCCTCAGTGTTTTTATCTCTGAATTGTTTTATTTTCCTTGGATTTTTCCAGTCACTCCAACTAAGACAACAAATGCAGAAGCCCTTAGAACAAACTGTAGAAGAAATTAGGTAATCAGGAAATTTATTTACACGTTAAAGCATGTATGTTTAATACCCATGAGGGTACCCCAGGAGCCTGGGTGGCTCACTCTGTTGAGCGTCTGACTTTGACTCAGGTCATGATCTCACAGTCTGTGGGTTTGAGCCCTGCATTTGGCTCTGTGCTGACAGCTCGGAGCCTGGAGCCTGCTTCAGATTCTGTGTGTCCCTCTCTCTGTCCCTCCCCCACTCATGCTCTATCTCTCTCTCTCTTTCAAATAAGTAAACATTAAAAAAAATAATTTAAGGGGCGCCTGGGTGGCTCAGTCGGTTAAGCGTCCAACTTCGGCTCAGGTCATGATCTCACGTTCCGTGAGTTATAGCCCCGCGTCGGGCTCTGTGCTGACAGCTCAGAGCCTGGAGCCTGTTTCAGATTCTGTGTCTCCCTCTCTCTCTGACCCTCCCCCGTTCATGCTCTGTCTCTCTCTGTCTCAAAAAATAAATAAACGTTAAAAAAAATTAAAAAAAATAATTAAAAAAAATACCAATGTGATCCAACAAGGATCCAACCATTCAGACATCACAGCTTTTAAAATAACAGGTTATGCTTCTAGAGCCTAATGTGCTTTTTTATCATTTTAATTATAAAACTCCATCAAATAAGTTCAGCCTATGTCTTATAACTACAGTGTATTTCTGGAAAGAAATGACTTCATGGAACATGTTGTCATGTTGTATGTCCTTTGCAGAAATGAAAAAAAAAAAGATAAATGCACATATGAATTGTCATCTCAGTATGAACTAAGCAGCAGAGAATAAAATATAAAGGGAATTAAAAACCACAGGGTAGAACAGTTCATTCTAGAGAAGCCCTATGCACATGAAGTGTAATAATGCTTCTTTCAGTTAGTTATAGCTTAAAATCAAAACATGCTTTATTAGGTTACCTGTAAAAATTTTTTTTTTAAAAATTCCTGCACCACAACAGAATGAAACTAAAATATCTTAAAGTGGAGGGTGAATTTACACAATTCATGAAGGTAATATTAAGTAAGTGTCAGCTGAGAAAGACAGTCAATCATCAAAATGTTAGCAAACCAGCTAACTTTATGTAATGATCCTGTTAATTCAAATTTGGGGGCTGATTACCATTATAACTACTGTCTCTAGGAAGTTTCCTAATAATTGTAACTAAGTTTCCACTTGCTCTTAAGTAAAGTTTACAGAATCAGAGGATTATAAAGGTAATACCTTAATATAACTGAAGTTTATTTGGCCCGTGAGGTTTTATACTAGTACAGACAAATTTTAAGCGTGGAGCCTCCTTAGAAATGAACTATTCCGATCTGTTCATTTTTCAAGGAATAAAGGGAAAAGTGGGACATTCATACTCAAGGTCACACGGCCAGAATGTGTCAGCGCTGGAACAAAGTCATGGGTCTCTTTGCCCTTCATTGAAAAACAAATCTGCTGGGGGACAGCCGGGTGGCTCAGTTGGTTAAGTATCCAACTTTGGCTCAGGTCATGATCTCGCGGTTGGTGGGCTCGAGCCCCGCGTAGGGCTCTGTGCTGACAGCTCAGAGCCTGGAGCCTGCTTCAGATTCTGTGTCTCCCTCTCTCTCTGCCCCTTCCTCGTTCATGCTCGCTCTCTCTCTCTCTCTCTCTCTCTCTCAAGAATAAATAAAACATTAAAAAAAATTAAAAGCAGAAAAAAAAATCTGCTGAAAACAAACTGAAGGTGTACTTTCCTTTGTACTCCAGCGCGTGTATGTGTGTGTCCCTGAACGAGTGGGGAAAGTTGGAAGCTGGATCTGACCTTTAGCGGGAGTCACGTAGATGTAGGAATCAAAGCAGAGAGCAAAGTAAGAGTAAGTCATTTCTTAGAAATAATGAAAGTGAATTTTGGTTGATCCCTCAGAATCTGAGTCCAAACTATCCTCACCCCTCCTTTTCTTTCTTTTTTTAAATTTTTCTTTTTTTAAAGATTTATTTATTTATTTATTTTTAAATATTTTTTTTAACGTTTATTTATTTTTGAGACAGAGAGAGGCAGAGCATGAACGGGGGAGGGTCAGAGAGAGAGGGAGACACAGAATCGGAAGCAGGCTCCAGGCTCTGGGCCATCATCAGCCCAGAGCCGACGCGGGGCTCGAACTCACGGACCGTGAGATCGTGACCTGAGCTGAAGTCGGACGCTTAACCGACTGAGCCACCCAGGCGCCCCTAAGATTTATTTAGTTTTGATAGAAAGAGACAGAGCACAAATGGGGGAGGGGCAGAGAGAGAAGGAGACAGAATCGGAAGCAGGCTCCAGGCTTGGAGCTGTCAGCAGAGAGCCAGAGGCCGGGCTCAAACTCATGAACCGTGAGATCATGACTGGACTGGAGCCAAAGTTGAACACTTTAACCCACTGAGCCACCCAGGGGCCCCATCCTTACCCCTTCTTTACAAAGCTCAATGTACCCATCAGGAAAGGGGCTTGCGCAGTAATGCTCCCAACTGCCGGCTGGTTCATTTAAAACGCGTGGTAGACCTTTTAGGTGTGCGCTCTACATGTAATATCTAAACTTTTAATTTGAAATTTCAGGAAGAAACAGTATCAAGCCACAAAAACCTATTCACTCGTCTATTTCAACACTGTTTTTTTGTTGTTGTTGTTTTGACTGTCAACAATTTTCTCTTTCCTATTTTACTAAATTCAATAATTCTGTGCGTTTAAATTTGGACTCATTCATTTTGCTTAGCGTCTTCCAGGCTTTCATTTAGTCTTCTATAAGCATCTTCATTTTTGAAAGGAGCTAATTGAACAACTTACTAATTAGTTAAAATTTAGTTGTTTCCAAATTTGCTGTTATTTTACTTTTACATTTTCTCTTGATAAATTTCTCAAAGCTGCATTTTTGTGAAGGGAAATGAACTTTATTACAAGCCTTAAAATGTATTTCACTTGGGGGCACCTGGGTCGCTCAGTCAGTTAAGCATCCAACTTTTGCTCAGGTCATGATCTCATGGTTTGTGAGTTTGCGTCCCACGTCAGGCTCTGTGCTGACAGCTCAGAGCCTGGAGCCTGCTTCCGATTCTGTGTCTCCCTCTCTCTCTGCTCCTCCCTCGTTCACGCTCTGTCTCTGTCTCTCAAAAATAAATCAAAATGTTAAAAAAAAAAAAGTGTATTTCATTTTTTGACACAAAGAGATTTGCCAATTTTTATTGCCACAAGTAACTTATGAATGTAATATGTAGTTTATGTGTTTTACTGTATCTTATAGAATTAGGTATTTTATAACTTTAAAAGGTTTTACCAATATATAGAAATAGTGGCATCTTGGGGCTCCTGGGTGGCTCAGTAGGTTAAACATCCGACTCTTGATTTTGGCTCAGGTCATGATCTCGCAGGTTGTAGGATTGAGTCCCACATCAGGCTCTGCACTGGCTGTGGGGAGCCTGCTTGGGATTCTCTCTCTCTCGCTCTCGCTCTCGCTCTCGCTCTCGCTCTCACTCTCTCTCACTCCCTCTCTGCCCCTCCCCCATTCTCTCTCTCAAAATGGATGAATAAACTTTAAGTAAAAAAAGAAATATACTTCATCGTGAACCAAATTTCTCTCCTTGAAATAGAAAGGCAGGAGAAAAAAAAAGTTCCCTCTTGTTAAGTACTATTTATTATGCATTTATTGGAAGCATAAGTTACATACATAAAACTCCACAGAGCAAAAATGTGCCTATTAAGGAACTGATGGGGGTTGGACACTGTGTAGCTCAGACAGAAATTGGAAAATCCTTACTTCAAAGGCCTTGAAAGACCCCGTATGCATCTGACACTCATTAACTAAGCTTCAAAGGAACCATTATGTTGATTTTTTTAAGTAGGCTGCACACGCAACGTGTCGCCCAAAGGGGGGGCCTGAACTCATGACCCTGCGATCAAGACCTGAGCTGAAATCAAGAGTCGGACGCTTGACTGACTGAGCCAGCTGGATGCCCCTCCATTATGTTGATTTTAAGGAATATGGTACAAATTTGCCTGCTTTTGAAACTTTATCCTATCAAACAGCTTTGGCATGAATCATTTATTTTTCCTGTGAATTATTTCCACCAGTTTAATCGGTGCCCTTGCATATAACTGTATATCTTCTTATTGGTGGTTTATTGTATTTTATTGGACTTATATAACCGTAATGTATTTTTCCTTTTAACCTTCCTCTGTAGTTAGCGTTTCTGGCTTTTTAATACTATGAATAAAGACAACACTGACATAGGCAATAATGGATATATCTTTCTGCTCATGCTCATTTCTGTCCTTCGTGGTATGTAACTAGGGTGGAATTGCTGGAATACAGAGAATGCAGATATTCAATCTGGTTTCCAAAGCAATCAGATAAATTTACACTCCAGCCAGCCATGCGTGATCATGTCTGTTGCTCCCAACCTCTATCCGTATGTCATAGTATCCGAAGGTTTATGGCTAATTTTAGGTCTTCTGATGGATGTGTAATGGTACCGTACTTTGGTTATTCCTGATAAACAATGATGCTTAGCTGCTTTTAAAAGAGTTATTGGATACTTGAATATGTATGAATTATCTCTTGGTACATAAGACATGACCCAAAGTTTAATGGTTTAAAATGACAAATATCAGGGCACCTGGGTGGCTCAGTTGGTTAAGCGGCCGACTTCGGCTCAGGTCACGATCTCATGGTCCGTGAGTTCAAGCCCCACGTCGGGCTCTGGGCTGACGGCTCAGAGCCTGGAGCCTGCTTCCGATTCTGTGTCTCCCTCTCTCTCTGCCCCTCCCCCGTGCTCTGTCTCTCTCTGTCTCAAAAATAAATAAACGTTAATTTAAAAAAAAAAGTTAAAAAAAATAAAATAAAATGACAAATATCTATCTTCTCACAGTTTCTTTGGGTCAGCAATCTGGAGGCAGCTTAGCCAATATGTCTGTTGGATCTCTCAGAGGCCACAATCAATGTGTTCACTGGGTTATAGTTTTCCAAAGGCCCATCTGGGCCCAGATCCAATTCTGAGCTTATTTATGCTGCTATTGGCAAGCCTCACAGTCACCAGGTGTGCCTCTCTTTAGGGCAGTTGAGTTGGCAACACATGGCTGTTGGCTTCCCTCAGAGAGAATGGAAAGTGGGAGAATCAGTAGCCATGATGGAAGCTATAGTCCCTTTATAACCTGGCCTTGGAAACGATTTCTCATCACTTTTGCTGTGTTCTCTTAGTCAGAACAAATGCTTTGGTTTAGCCGTCACTCAAGAAGAAGGGATCACACCAGGTGTGAACACCAGGAGGCAGGAATCATGGAAGCCATCTTGCTAGCTGCCTGCGGCACATCTCCTTTTTGTGAAGTGCTTGCTTGTGTCATATCATGTTTCTTTTGCATTGTCTTTTTTAAAAAATCTGATTGATGGGAATTATGTATTCTCGAAATAGTTTTTTACCATTATTGGGTGCAGACGTATTCTCTCACTATGAAGGCAGCTTTTCATGCTGGTATCTTTAGTCAGATGAAAGTTGTTAACTTCAATGTAGTTTATTTTAATCAATTTTCATGAATAACTAACACCTTTATGTTAAAATACCTTTCTTACCCTGAATGACAAAGGAGTTTTTTGTTTTTACTACCTCTTAGAAGCCCTGTTGTTTTAAATTTTATCTTTTACAATCATCCTGGACTGTTTTTTTACACATGAACTCAACTAGAGGTCTCGACTGTTTGGTTTTAAAACAGGTTATCTTTCTTCTGCTAAAGTAAACCACTAAATACTCCCTTACCACACTATTTCCGGTCATAACTTAGCAGTATTTTTATTCCTTTCAGATTACAAAATGTTTTTAACTTTTAAAATTTTTCTCCACCTAATTTTTCAAATACATTTGTACCTGATATAGAATACCAGGTTTGCAAGAATTTCCATTCACATCTGTTGATGGCATACCACTGTCTTCTGCTTCTGTTTTTTGGTTTTGGGGTTGTTGTTGTTGTTGTTGTTTGTTTTTGGGGGTTTGTTTTGTTTTGGTCTGGTTGTGTTTGTTTGTTTTTTGCCATAAGTTAGCTGTCTTCTGTTTTTTTTTAATTTTTTTAAAGTTTATTTATTTTTGAAAGAGACAGAGTGAGACAGAGAGTGAGCAGGGGAGGGGCAGAGAGAGAGAGAGAGACACAGGATCCGAAGCAGGCTCCAGGCTCTGAGCAAGTTGGCTGTCCTTTGACGGTAGTCTGTCTTCTACCTCTGAATGCTGTTAAGAGTTTTCCCGTGATATTTGGGTTTTAACCCTATGATGATGATGATGATGATGATTATAATGATGTCAGATGTGGGTTTTTTGGTTCATTCTTTATTTGCTTCATAGTGGGACTTTTATCTTGACCTGATGTCTTTCACAAATTTGGGGAAATCCTCAGCTACTATATTATCAAATATCATCTCTGCAGTCCTCTCTCTTTTCTTGCTGAGATTCTACCACAAATGTTTTCCTTGTATCAACTCTGTTTTTAATTTTCTATTTTACGTTTCACATCTTGTATTTCTCTCATATTTCATGTAAAGCATTACCTCTATTCTTCATTTCTATTCTCATATTTAATATATTTTTCTTCTTTGCACTCATTGATAGTATACTATTTTCTTTACATATGTGTCTAATAAGCTGTTGAACCCTGCCATTTGATTACTTAACTTGTTCTTTTAACTTCCTATTTTTGATTTTTTTCCCCAGTACTCTCTCTTCTAAAATTCTAAGTTTTTTTTTTTCTTTAATTTTCTTTCACATTTCAAGCTTAGTTATTTAAAAACCTGGATCTAGAAGCTTCAGTATCTGGATTTTTTGTGGCTCTATGTCTATTATCTAGTTTTTTTGTTTTGTTTTGTTTTGGTTCAGTTTTTGCTATTATTCAGTTATAGGTTCTTACTCCTCCTGTGCCTGGCCTGTTCCGACTGGACGGCAAATATTGTACACGAATGTTCACAGCAAAAAATGTAAAGACCAGGAATGATTTTATCGTGGGACACATGATTCCAAATGTCCAGATCACCTAAGTAGTTTTATTTCCTGGGCTTTTAAAAAATGTTTATTGATTTGTTTTGAGAGAGAGTGTGAGCAGGGGAGGAGCAGAGGGAGGGAGGGAGAGAATCCCAAGCAGGCTCTGCGCTAACAACAGATGTGGGGCTCGATCTCATGAACAGTGAGGTCATGACCTGAGCCAAAATCAAGAATCAGATGCTTAATCAATGCAGCCACCGAGGCGCGCCATCTTTCCTGGATCTCGACTGTGTGATTCTTCACTTCCGTTTAGTTCTCTGAGGATTTCAAGAGCAGTTATTTTTTGTTTGTTTGTTTTCATCTTTTAAGCTTTTTCCTGAAGGTGTTGTTGATTTGAATTACTTAATCTTCCATTACCAAAAAAGGGAACTCACAAGTATGACTCTGTGCATACATAAGAACGATGTGAATCAGTCCCTGTCATCATAAATCCAATGTTATTGAAATTTTCAATGTTATTGAAAAGCCAAGGTTTTCTTTGTAGCACTTCTAACCTCTCTGCCCTTCCCTGACATTAGCACTTGGTGGGAAGCTCTGTAGACCCATTCCAAAGAGTTGACATATATATCCTTGTTAAATATTAGAATCTGAACTTGCTTTACATAAATTGTATCATTGAGTTCAAATTATTATGACACTCATCAACACGATGTCTTACGCTCATAGTTTCACGCAAAAGGATATTTTACGCTTCTTGAATTGCAGCATAAGGTTATATATTATATGTAAATTGATTTTTTCTGTAATTGTCCCACTGATAGACATGTATTTCCAATATGGCAATGTTAAAACAAGGCTGTGGTGAACCCTGTATGTCCATCTTTATGCCCACATGGGACTGATTCTCCATATTCTATATGGAGACACGGAATCAGTCACTGATGACATATATGCATGGTAAATTTCACAATACAAGTTGATTCTCCAACATGTATGCATCTATTTATTTGTAGTGCCACCAACAGACTATAAGAGAAGTCATTCGTTTCCTACCAGTTTTGTTCACAAATGATACTATCAAATGTTTTACTTTTTGTAGACATGATATGTGTTCAAATCTGCTGTATATTTTGGAAAGTACTTAAACCTATACAAGTTTATTTCTTGAATGTGGACTCACTGTAAGTTTTCAGTGATGTGCAGAGCACCTGTTCTTCATGTGATGGCTGCCACATTGGCTATAGCACAGGGATAGCACTGGAGAGTCAAACACTGGAAATCAAATACTTCTCCTGAAGGCCACAGTCACTTTTCAGTGGTCAGTGTGAGTAACATGTCCATAACTGAATTCAAGGAAATTCACAAATAGAAGATATGCATGTACCTGGAAAGAAGCAAATTAAGGAATGTTAATCCAAGCATAAGAAATAAATCAATATGGGTATGTGGGGTTCAGAAATAAGAAATGTAAAAAGCCCAAGTTGGAATGCCATAATGGGCCCACATTGCCTGCAAGATGTGGTCAAAATACATACTTATCAGAAGTTTTAATGTGGAAAAACATCCACAAAATTTACCTTTTTATCCATTATTAGGTGTGTGGTTCATTGGCACTAAATACATTCACATTGTGGTGCAACCATTACCACCTTCCATTTCCATATGTTTCTAAAACTCTGCACACATCAAATAATGATTCACCAATAACTCTCTCCCCAGAAACTAGTAACGATATTCTATTTCCTGTCTATGAATTTAACTACTAGGTAGCTCAAATAAGTGGAATTAAGTATTTGCTGTTTTGTGTTTGGCTTATTTCACTGAGGCTAAATAATATTCCAACATATGTATATATGTATGTATGTATGTATACACACACACAAACTATATTTTGTTTATCTATTGATCTTTTGATGGTCATTTATTGTTTCCATCTTTTGGCTATTTTGAATAATGATGTAATGAACATTGGTATACAAATACCTGTTCAAGTCCCTGCTTTCAATTCTTTGGGGTATGTAGTCAGAAATGTATATATCGGATCATATTGTAGTTGTGTTTAATTTTTGAGTGAACGTCATAGTGTTTTCCAAGGCGGCTGCCCCATTTTTGCATTGTCACCAGCAAAGGACAATGGTTCCAATTTTTCCATATCCTTGCCAACATCTGATATTTTCCATTCGTTTGTTTGTTTGATCATATTCATCTCAGTGGAAGTAAAGTGGTACTTCATTGTGGTTTTGATTTACATTTCCCTAATGATTAGTAACGTCGAGTGTCTTTTCATATGCTTTTTGGCCATATGTATCTCTTCTTTGGAGAAATGTCTATTTGAGTCCTTTGGCCAACTTTTTAACTGGATTTGTTGTTGTTGAGTTGTTATGAGAAATATTTAATTGTGTCTCAAAATTATCCATTTTAATTGGTTGCCAATCAGTTACCTGTGGTTACATTGTTAGGAAAATCATTCGGATGCTTTTTCTAGAACTCTACACACCAGTTTCTTTTCACTGGTGATATTGTAGTCTCTCTATTAATGTTTGAGAAAATTTGAGAAGACTTCTATTTATTTTATTTTGACATCCATGAGTTTTTGTGATTCAGAAGTGTCTGCGAGTCAGTATGGTTAGTTATTCTGCTGGTGTACAATTAATGATTTCTGACTCACAGTCTATATTTCCACCTAGGAAATGTGGATACCGTGATGATAAAATGTGTCTCTCTCTTTTCCTTTTTCATGTGTTTCATCTTCAAAACAAACCAGGGTTTTATGTGGACCAATAAAACATAGCTAACTGGTTACACTACTGAGATGTGAGCTGTTAAAAATGGCTGAATGAATTTCCATCTGCTCACATTCATATCGACTACACACCGCTGGTTTAGCAACCTCCCTAGTAAAGGTCACACTCTACACAAACTGAGAGAAAAATGTTTTGTAAGATCTCAAGCAACATGAGACTGTTGGAGGGTAGTTCTTTGTTTTCAATGTCAATGCCAAATAGACAAACTTCCAATGATTATCTATTTTACTGTGGCTATTTTTATCCAAGCATGGTTGGAGAAAGTTTACTGAGATTAAATTACTAACTCAACATACATTCTCAGGCACTTGAGTGCAGTCACTGGGCCTAGTACAGGGGTGACCTATGCATACATAGTCTTTATTGGAGCTTCCAGTTTTGTGGGGAAGAGAGATATAAAATAAACATGAATATGCATGAATAACTCCAAATACTGGTAGATTATCTGAAGAATGAGAACAGCGTTCTGTTAGAGTGAGTAATTCATATTTATTGGGGATACCAGCCTTGTCCAGAGATGGAGAAAGACCTGGGGACAAAATCTCATTTTTAAACCTGTAAGATGGAGGGTTGCTCCCTAAAGCATGAAAAAATGATAAGATAAATTCCAACTTATTTTGCTGATTAGCAGGTATTGATTGGTAACATCATGACATGAATTACTGAAAATAAACCGTGATAAATATTAGCAACAGAGCAATTTTGTCTCCCCATATAAATTCCCCATCCCTCTGCCAATAGGAACATCACAACATTTGAAAGAGTTAAAGCATAAATTAATGCATCATAGGGATGATTGTCCGGGCAGATTTGTTGTTCTTTTTCATAACCCACTTTTCCCGAAAGAAATGTTGCAACTAGGAAAACTCTGAAAGCTGGATTAACAATTTATGGGTTTGATGGTGATTACAGTTTTCTAGAAAGTGTTCAGGTGACACTCTGGCCACGAATAATTATATCCTCTTCTAAAATAAATCATTTATTTTCTACAAAAGATATCTACTTCACTGTGAGTTTTAGACTATCCCAAATTGTTGTTTTATCTTTTTTAACATCATGAAATACCACATATATAGACAAAGGGCACAAAAGGGGCACAAAATCAATGTACAGCTGAATGATTTCACACAAAGCTAACACCAATGTAACCGCCCCTTCCAAGATTAAAACACTTTCACTTGTCTGAAGCCCTCTCATCCTTTTGACAATGAATAGCCTTTCTACCCCTCAACTATTCTGAGTTTTATTCATCACCCACTTGTACGTCTTTATAATTTTAGCACATAAACTTGTAATCCTGAGCCTTGAGGGTGGTTTCCTGAACTGTTAAACTTTCAATGTAGAATCATACAATACGTATTTTATACACATCTTCTTTTGCTCGATATTACGTTTCTATGAATTGACTTCTTGTTGTGATGCCTGTGAATCGTTGGAGTTCTGGAGATAGTATAAATGCAAGGACTTATTTATCCATTATAATGTCACTGCAAAGCTGAGGTGTATCCAGTTTTTATGTCCCTCTGCTAATCTTTGGGGATGTCTCTTGGCACACATCTCTTAAGTATGTACCACATTAAAAGGGATGTCAAACCATCTCCAACGTGGATGCAACAACTTACACTCCCACCAACTAAGTGCATGAAAGTTCTAAATGCTTGATCACAAAAGCAAGACTATTTGTTTCGACTCTAAAACTTTAGCCATCCTGGTATAAATGTAATGTGGTCTTAATTTTCATTTTTCTGATCAGTAATGACATACAGGATATGTCTGTATGGTTTGTTATTGGACAATTAGATATCATCTTTTATAAAATGTCCAAGTCTCTTGTACAGTTTTATGTGGTGTTTTTTATATTGACTTTCATTTCTTTCTACACAGAATAAAGTCTATTGAGCAGAAGTTCTGTTTTGGTTATTTATGTGGCAATTCTTTCTTGTGGTCTTTGTACACCCTTGACATTTCAAAATTGCCATTTTTTACATAGAGAAAACAACATTATTGAAGTATAAATCATATACCATAAAGTGCACCCATTTGAAACGTATTCAGTGACATTTTAGTAAATTTATAGAGCTGTGCAACCATCACTAAAATCCAGTTTGGGAACATTATCATCATCACAGTGGTTCCTTCGTGCTTATTTTCAGTTAATCTCCACACCTGCCCAGGCCATAGGTTTAGAAGTCAATCTAGCTCTATAAATTGATCTTTTTTTCATATTTTATATAAATGGCAAAATATCCTCAATATATAGTCTCTGGAATCTGTTTTCTTTCACTTACCATAACGCTTCTGAGGTTCATCCATATCGTAATGGGTATCATTACTTCCTTCCTTTTTGCTGATGAAGAGTATTCCATTTTATAGACTACTTTTATTTACCAGTTCACCAATTGATGGACATTTGAATTATTTCCAATTTGGGGATATTACGGATAATGCTGCTACAAACATTTGATTCATGTACAAGTTTTTGTGTAGATATACGTTTTTATTTCTTTTTGAAAGATTCCTAGAGTAGGATGGCTAAGTAATATGGTAAGTTTATATTTAAATTTATAAGAAATTGCTAAACTGTTTGCTAAAATGTCTGTTTCATTTAACATTCCCACCAGCAATGTGTAAGATTTACATTTTTCTACATCCTCACTGAGACTCATTATTGTCTATCTTTTAAAATTTAACCTAGGGGTGCCTGGGTGGTGCAGTCAGTTAAGGGTCCAGCTTCAGCTCAGGTCATGATCTCATAATTCGTGAGTTCAAGCCCCGCGTCGGGCTCTGTGCCAGCATCTTGGAGCCTGGAGCCTGGAGCCTGCTTTGGATTCTGTGACTCCCTCTCTCTCCCTCTTCCCCGCTCACACTCTGTCTCTTTCTCGCTCCCTCAAAAATAAACATTAAAAAATAAAATAAAATAAAATAAAATAAAATAATAAAATATATCCTGTAGAGTGTGTGTGTGTGTAATGGTATCTTATTATGGTTTTAATTTGCATTTTTCTAATAACTAATGATGTTGAGCATATTTTTATGTTTGCTAGTCATTCATGTATCTTCCTTAGTGAAATACCTATTCAAATATTTACCCATGGTTCAGTGTGTCTTAAAATTGAGTTGTAAGGGTTTCTTATGTGTTCATGATATGTTCAGTAATCATGTATATAATACACAAACATTTTCTCACAATTTCCTCTTTTAATTTTTTCTATTAATGTTATGTTTGGAGCACAAAAGTTCTTTTTAATGTAGTCAGATTTATTAATTTGTTATTTTACTGGTTGTATTTTATTGTTATATTGAGGAAATCTTTGTGGCTCGAGATCACCAAGATTTTCTATATTTTTTCCACAATTTCTTAAAATTTAGGTTTCACATCTAGGCCTGTGTTCCATTTGAGTTGATTTTGTAAGGTAAGGGTCAATATTCATTTTTTTTTCTTTTCTTTCTTTTTTTCTTTCTTTCTTCCTTTCTTATACGACTTTCCAATTATCTCAGGATGGTTTGTGCAAACACTATTCCTTCCTCCACTGGATTTTCTTCACACTTTTGTTAAAATTCAATTAACCATTACAATGAAGATTTGTTTCTGGACTCAATTCTGTCTCATTGATCTCTATGCCTATCCTTGCCCCAGTACCACATTGACTTAAATAGATTGGTTTTAGAGTACATTTTGAATTATATAGTTTAAGGTTCCAACTTTATTCTTTTCAAAATTCTTGGCTATTCTAAAACCATTTCATTTTCAAATACATTTTCGAATGTTTGTCAATTTCTACCAAAAAAGACTGTTGGGATGTGTGTGTGTGTGTGTGTGTGTGTGTGTGTGTGTGATTACAGTCATCTATTGTTAATTTTAGAGAACAAATACTGAGTAATCTAACACATTCGTATGTAATATCAGTCCACTTATTTATTTCTTTAATTCCTCTGAGCAGTGTGTTTCATCTCTATAGTACAAGTCTGGGGCTATTTTTTACAATTTTATTCTTACATATTTTGTTCTTTTTGACGTTATTTTAATGGATTTTTCTTACTATTATTTTCTGTATATTAGTAGTATACATAATACAATTGTATTTTATGGTATTATTATTTTTGAGACTTTGCTAACAACTCATTTATAAGTTCCAACGGTGGTGCATGTGTGTGAGTGTTGTGAATTCCTAAAGTTTTTCTGCATTTAGGATTCAGAATTATGTCATTTGTGAAGAAGTCAACTTTCCTACTTCCTATCCAATCTGGATATCTTTTTGTTTTGTTTTGTTTTGTTGTTGCTGTTGATGAATGAAAATGGACATATTTGGCATGTTTTGTACCTTAGGGAGAGGTCTTTGAAAGCATATAAATCTCTCAATGGCTAATGTCTTTGTAGCTGCTTTTTAGGAGGTTGAGAATTTTTCTCCCATTGCTGGTTTGCTGAATCCCCCCTCTTTTTTTTTTTTTTAATGAATGAGTGCTTCATTTAGTCAAATGCTATTCTACATCTATAAAGATGATCAAGTCGTGTTTGTCCTTTGTTGTGTTACTATTGTGTTTTTGAGTAAGTTATTTTCAGGTGTGAAATCAATCCTGCATTCCTAGGATAGATCACATTTGTTAATGATTTACATTAAAAGTTAATGTACTTTTTAAAAAAGTTTTTAACGATTTATTTTGTGAGAGAGAGAAAAAGAGAGAGAGACAAAGCACGAGCAGGGGAGGGGCAGAGAGAGAGGGAGACCCAGAATCTGAAGCAGGCTCCAGGCTCTGAGCTGTCAGCACAGAGCCCGACACAGGGCTAGGGGCTTGAACTCATCAACTGTGAAATTGTGGCCTGAGTTGAAGTTGGACGTTTAATCGACTGAGCTACCGAGGCTCCCCTAAAAGATAATGTACTTTAAAAAAAAAATGCTGGAATTTATTTGCTAATATTTTGTTAAGGATTTTGTATATATTTTCATTAGAATTAATGGTCCGTAGTTTCCTTGTAAAATCTTTGTTCATGTTTATTGAATGAGTTGGGAGGTGTTCCCTTCTCTATTTTCTGACACAATTTGCAAAAGATGGGTATTACCTGTTTTTTAAGCATTTGATAAAATTTAGTGGTGAAGGCATCTAGACCTGGGCTTTTCTTGTGAGAAAAATCTTAATTGTTATTGAAATATCTTTACTTGATATGGTAAATCTTTATCCTTTGTTTGTGAGTCAATTTTGATAACTTGTGTCATCATTGTAATTTATTCATTTTATTCTAAATTTTTTTTAATGTTTATTTATTTTTGAGACAGAGAGAGACAGAGCATGAATGGGGGAGGGTCAGAGAGAGAGGGCGACACAGAATCCGAAATGGGCTCCAGGCTCTGAGCTGTCAGCACAGAGCCCACCGCGGGGCTGGAACTCACGGACCATGAGATCATGACCTGAGCTGAAGTCGGACGCTTAACCAACTGAGCCACCCAGGCGCCCCATATTCATTTTATTCTAAATGTTTAATTGGTTGGCATGAGATTATTCAGGATGTTAATTTACAATTCTTTTAATTTTTGTAGTGTCAGTTGTGATATTCTGTTTTTAACTCCTGATTTTTTTAAATTTATGCCTTCCCTTTTCCTTTCTCTTGGTCAGCATAGCTAGACGTTTGCAAATTTTGTTTATCTTTCCAACAAGTGATGTTTTATTGAAATTTTTTCATTTTTATATTCTAAATATTATATGTTCTATATATAATATTATATGCTCTCTATATATGTTCTATATATGTGTTCTATATGTAATATGTTCTATATAGAATATTATTATATATATATTTCTCTGATTTCTTTTCCAATTTTTATTTCCTTTCCACTATTTAATTGGGGTTTAATAGCTTTTCTTGTTCTATTTTCTTGAAATAGAAAGTTAGGATACTGATTTGTGACCTTACGTATTAACTTATACCGACTTTTAAAGCTATTTATTTCTAAGAACTGTTTTCACGACATACCATATTTGCATTTTTATTTTCATTTATTTCAAATACTATTTAATTTCCTTCTTAATTCTTTTACCCATTGGTGATTCAAAAGTGTGTTTGATTGCCTAATATTAGTGTACGTCCCAGACATCTTTCCTTTGGTGATTTTTATTTTATTTTATTTTATTTTATTTTATTTTATTTTATATTTTGAGTGAGAGAGAGCATGCATGAGCTGGGAAGGGGCAGAGGAAGAGAGAGAATCTCAAGCAGGCTCCATGCTTAGTGTGGAGCCTGAGGTAGAGCTCAATCCCACGACCCTGGGATCATGACCTGAGCTAAAATCAAGAGTCTGACTTGCAATCCACTGAGCCACCTGAGTGCCCCTCCTTTGGTGATTTCTATTTCAATTGATTATGCTAGAGAAATAACTTTCATACCTGTCATCATTTTAAATTACTGAAACTTATCTTAAGACTATATAACACATGATGATTAAAAAATGTGCATTCTGTAACTATGAGGGGGGTTGCTGTATATATGAGAGTTAAAATTGGTTAGTAATTTGTTCAGGTCCTGTATATCCATATTCACTTTCTGTCTGGTTGTTCCATTCATTGTTTTATTGCATGCTTTACATTAGAATTGTCAACGGTCATTGGGTTGTAACTTTGGCGTCCATATATAGACATACAACTGAGATATTTCAGGATTGTTTCAAGACCACCTTAATAAAGCCAATATCTCAATAAAGTGAGTTAAAGAGACTTTTTGGTTGCCTAGTGCACATAAAAATTATATTTACACTATACCACAGTCTATTAACTGTGCGATAACATTGTGTCTAAAAAAGGTGCATACATTAATTAAAAAGTACTTCCTTGCTAAGAAGTGGTAGCAATCATCTGCATTTGCAGCAAGTTGTGATCTTTTTTTTGCTGGTGGAAGGTCTTGTCTCAATGTTGATGGTTGCTGACTGATAGGGTGATGGTTGATGAAGGTGGGTTGGTGGAGATGTGATAACTTCTTTAAATAAGACAAAAATAACATTTGCCACATTGTCTGATTCTTCCTTCACAAACGATTACTCTGTAGCGGGTGACTCTGTTTGATAACATCCTATCCCCAGTAAAACTTTCAAAATTGGAGGCCATGCTCTCAAACCCTACAGTTGCTTTTTTTTTTTTTTTTTAACAGTTTATGCCATATTCTAAATCCTTTGCTGTCATTTCAACCGTCTTCACAGCACCTTCACCAGCCGTAGGTTCCATTTGAAGAAAGGAATTTCAGGGCACCTGAGTAGCTCAGTAGGTTAAGCATGTGACTCTTGATTTTGGCTCACGTTCGTGAGATCAAGTCCTGCGTCAGACTCCACACTGGGCATGGAAATTGCTTAAGATTCTTTCTCTCTCTCTCTCCCTCCCCCGAAGAGAGGGGGAGAGAGAGAGAGAAACCACTTCCACTGCTCATCCATAAGAAGCAACTTCTTATTTGTTAAAGTTTTGTAATGAGATTGCAACAATCCAGTCACATCTTGAGGCTTTATGTCTCTTCTAGCTTCTATTGCTGTTTCCACCACATCTGCAGTGACTTCCTCCACTAAAATCTTGAATCCCTCCATCATCCATGAGACTTGGAATCAATTTCTTCCAAATTCCTGTTCATATTCCTGTTTATATTTTGATCTCATCCCATGAATCACAGATGTTCGTGATAACATCTAGAAGGTGAATCCTTTCCAGAAGGCTTTCAATTGCCTTGTCCAGATGCATCAGGGAAATCACTATCTATGGTAGCTATAGCCTGATGAAATATATTTCTTAAACAAGAAGAAAGTTGAAACTACTCTTTGATCTAGGGGGGGCACAATGGATATTGTGTTAGCAGGACTAACTATAACATCAATCTTGCTGCACATTCCATCAGAGCGGTGACCAGGTTCACTGTCCACGAACAATCCTATTTTGAAAGGAATTTTCTTCTGAGCAGTAGGTTTCAACAATGGGGTGAAAATATCAAGTAAACCGTGTTGCATACAGATGTGCTATCGTCCAGGCTTTGCTTTTCCGTCTACAGAGCACAGGCGAAGTGGTTTTAGCAAAATACCTAAGGGTGCTAGGATTTTCAGAATGGCCAATGAGCGTTGGCTTCAACTTCAAGTCACCAGCTGCATGAGCCCCCGAGGGGAGAGTCAACTTGTTTTTTGAAGCTTTGAAGCCAGGTATTGACTTATCCTCTTTAGCTATGAAAGTCCTAGCTGGCATGTTTCAATACAAAGTGATTTTGTATGCACTGATAATCTGGTGTTCAGTGTAGCTACCCTTATCAATGATCTCAGCTAGGTCTCCTCGGAGAACTTGCTGGAACTTCCGCATTAGCTCTTGCTCCCTCACCCTGACATTGTATGCGATTGTCTCAGCTTTTGTCCTTCAACTTCATGAGCCAACCTCTGCTAGCCTCAGACTTTTCTTCAGCAGCTTACCTCTCAGCCTTCAGAGAACTGAAGAGAGTCAGGGCCTCACTCTGGATTGGGCTTTGGCTTAAGGGAATGTTGAGGCTGGTTTGATATTCTTTTCCGACCACTAAAATTTCCTCCATATCCCCAGTGAGGCTGTTTTGCTTTCTTATCATGCGTGTGTTCACTGGAGTAGCCTTTTCAATTTCCTTCAAGAACTGTTCCTTGCATTCACAGCTTGGTTTTCTGTTTCAGGCAAGAGGGCTAACCTTCAGCCCGTCTTGGCTCTTGGCATGCCTTTCCTCGGCTTAGTTATTTCTAGCTTTTGATTAAAAGTAAGAGACCTGTGACTCTCCTTTCACTTGAATACATAAGAGGCTATTGTAGGGTTATTAATTGGCCTAATTTCAATGCTGCTGTGTCTCAGGGAATAGGAAGATGTGAGGAGAGGGAAAAAAACTGGGGAACAGCCAGCCCGTGGAAGACTTGGAACGCACACGTTTATAGATTAAATTTGAAATATTGTGAGAATTACCAAAATTCGCAATACAAATACCAAATTTACAGAGAAACAAAGTGAGCAAACATGGTTGGAAAAATGGTGCAGACAAATTTACTCAACACAGAGTTGTCACAAAGCTCCAATGCGCCAAAAATGCAATATGTGCAAAGCTCAATAAAACAAAACATAGCAAAATGAGCATGCCTGTATTTGCAAGTTCTGTTTAGGAATTCCTATTTTATTGTAATCGTTTGTATTTTTATCCTTGTGCCAAAAAATAATGTGAATCAATGCAACGCTTTTCTTAAGTACTGTAGATTTACACACCAAGTTATGATATTTGGCAGGGCAAGTTTTTCAAAAATTGTTGGCTATATTGGACCCGTGCACTGCTACATAAATTTTAATATGAGCTTGAAAGCTTCAAAATCTTTGATTCTTACTTCATTTGTATTCATTTGATTCAAAGATCTTTGGGAGAAAATAGACATCTTCATTAGAATGAATAATTGAGTCGATATTATCTTAAATATTCCTCATCTTGAGTTTTGTTTTGTTTTTCCCCATATCATTTCACAATTTTCTATTCTAAGCCTTTGGTATTCACTTAAGGTTTTCATCCTTGCATTTGATAAGGTGGTTGTTTCTTATTTAAATGAATCTTTTAAAAATTCATTTTCTGACTGCTGCTTGTTGTCTCAGTCTGCTCAGGCTGCTATAACAAAACACTCTAAAACTGGGTGGTTTAAACAACAGTCATTTCTTTCTCAATTTTGAAAGCTATCAAATAGAGGTCAAGGCGATGGCCACCTTGGTTCTTTCTGAGAACCTTCCTCTTGACTTGCAGAGAGCAGCCTTCTCTGTGTCCTCATGTGGCAGAGAGAGAGAGAGAGAGAGAGAAGATGCATATCATCTTGAGATACCACCCTTTGGACCTAGTCATCTCTCAAAGTCCCCACACCAAATAACATCATATGTGGACTCGGGGCTTTCGCAGTGAATTATGGGAGGGCACACACATTCAGTCCGTAACACTTGTACGTATAGAAATACAACTGGTTTTTATGTATTGACCTTATATCCAATAACTTTGGGATTAATTCCTTTCTATTTTTAAACACTTATCTATAGGTAATTTGTGGATATCTATCTATATCCAAGCAACTCACCTAAAACACAATTCAAATTAAAAAAAATATAGAAATTGAAAGAAAATGAACAATATCTCTAACATCTGGGTAAAATTGCCTATCTAGCATTATATTCCAAGGGAAGGTATCCTTTGAGAATGAAGTTGATATAATGGCATTTCAGACTAACAAAGACTGAGAATTAGTGAATTAAAACAAATGACAAGAATGAATAGATAGGTAAGTGGACATGAAAATGGGCCAAAAGAAAATGAATTTTTAAGGGAAATACATACACATACACAACCATACATGCGAAGAGAGAGCACTCTTTCTTACTCTTTGTCTGCCCCATCGCATATTGAGAGGATATATTTACAAAGGACATGTTGGTAGAATATATAAAGAGCTTTTAGATTTCGGTCGCCAGAGTGACTCAGTCAGGTAAGCTTTCAACTTTGGCTCAGGTCATGATCTCGTGGTTCATGAGTTTGAACCCCATGTCAGGCTCTGCACTGACAGCTCAGAGCCTGGAGCTTGCTTCAGATTCTGTGTCTTTCTCTCTCTCTGTCCCTCCCCTACTTGTGCTCTATCTCTCTCTCAAAAATAAGCATTAAAAAAAAAGCTTTTAGACCTAACGAGAAGATAAATAATATAATAAAAAAGTGAGTAAAAGATTCAAATAGACATTTTACCGAAGATATACAAATGACCAATATGCATATGAAGACACACTCAAAATCATTAGTCATTAAGAAATGCAAATTAAAAATCACAATAAGATAGTTTTATACATCCCAGGGGAAAGTCAATATTAAAAAGACAAATCCTACCAAGTATGACAAGGATATGAAAAATAGGTCCACACAAAGACCCATGCACACATGTTCATAGCTGTTATGCTTATGGAACAGCCAAAACCTTGGAGAAACACACAGATAATTATTGCATAACAGTAAAAAGTATTAAACTAATAATACACATAATAACATGGATCAATCTCAAAATAATTATGCTATGCAAAATAAGCCATACAAAATTGATACCTACATTATGATTCCATATAGCTAAATCCTAGACATAAACTAATTTATACATATGGCAACTCTTTTTAAAGTTTATTTATTTATTTTGAGAGCAAGAGAGAGAAAAAGAGAGAGTGTGAGTGGGGAAGGGGAAGAGAGAGGAGAGGGAGAGAAAGAACCCCAAGCAGCTTCTGTGCTATCAGTTCAGAGCCCGATGGGGGTGGTGGGGAGTGGGTTGGGGAGGGAGTTTTGATCCCACGACCCTGGGATCATGACCTGAGCCGAAATCAAGAGTCAGAGATCCAACCGATTGAACCACCCAGATGTCCCAAGATTTTAAGTTATTCGATTGGGAGAATTTGTTTCTTCTCTATCCTTCCTTTATGGAAAGCAAAAGTCCCAAAATGCTTAGAAGATGCTCAATAAATACTTCTGGAATGGGGGAATAGAATAATTGTATGAATTCTGAAAGAAATGACATGTGCAGCCTACTGATTCAAGGAAAACAATTAGAAAGAATTATATATCTAACAGGACCTGGCCTGGCTATAGTGTTTGCAGATATTCCTACATTTGTCAACTGTTTCTATTCCTCAATGATCCTTACACTTAAAAAAAAAAAAATTGTTGACCATTCAATACTGCAAGTTTTGTGTGATGTTCAAAGTAGTATGAAAACACTCAGCATTCAAAGACTTTATCATTGAGAGTGGGAAAGCAGCATAAAAATAAATTTTAAAAATTCAGGGCAACATATAAATGATAAATGCCGACTCTTCTGTTTCTTGTTAAAATTCACACTACAGTCTCTTGTGCCTCCTTTCCTTTGCAACTGTTTAAGTACTTACAACCTATGTCACTATTTCTTACCCATCCATAACACCTTACAGTCACAAACTGCCAGACCCTCTATTGAAAAATTCTTCAAGTTTCATCCTTAACTCCCTGGAAGCATAATCCAGAAGAGAGTCTCCAGTTTCCTCAGCATTTGTTACTGTTGCCTACACCTTCCATCATTAAACAACATTTCACAACCCTCTTTCTCCTTTCACCATTTAGACCAAAGTAATCTTACTATTTTGGTTTTGGTGATTTTTCAGATTCTGTATATTTCTTCTGTTATGATTTTATTCATGTATGGTGCTTTTTTGAAAACTTTTAATATAATTTATTGTCAAATTTGTTTCCATACAAACCCAGTGCTCATCCCAACAGGTGCCCTCCTCAGTGCCCATCACCCACTTTCCCCTCTCCCCCACCCCTCATCAACCCTCAGTTTGTTCTCAGTTTCCAAGAGACTCTTATGGTTTGGCTCCCTCCCTCTCTGTAACTTTTTTTTCCCCTTCCCCACATATGAGTGTATATGCTTTGATAATGAAGCTGTCTAATCTTGGGGCACCTGAGTGGTTCAGTCAGGTGACCAACTCTTGGTTGTGGCTCAGGTCCCGATCTCATGGCTCATGGGATCAAGACCCTCACTGGGCTCTGCGCTGGCAACATGGAACCTATTTGAGATTATCTATCTGTCTCTCATTCTCTCTGCCCCTCCCTTACTCGTGTTCTCTCTAAGACAAATAAATAAAATTTTTTAAAGCTATCTAATCTTGATTTCTTGCCTGAACCGTAGATACAAATTCCAAACTATGGAATTTATGTGAACAAATGCCATGTAGATTTTAAATGAGCTTTTCAGCTGCAACACGCGCAAAATGGTACTCTTTATCTATTAACTGCCACTGTCTACTTCCGTGAATATTTTCCTCATGCACTACCTTATTTATCGATGTCACAAAATACTCTATTGTAAATAGTCCTGGGAAATCACAGACATTATTAATGTGAATGCGGCGAAAAGATGAGAATTCAAATTAGGGAAGATTGCTAAGAGACACTGGCAAAATCACAGAATTTAAGCAGAGAAAAACAGTATAGAGAACCTCAACAACAGGCTTCCAGCTCCTCAGGTAAGAAGCTTGGGAGGTACCACTGCGTCGTAAGAACAACAACAAAAATTTGAAAAGACAGAAATAATTCTTGTTGGATCTGTAAGAGAGGTGAGGACATAGTGCACACCACTGGCCTCAAGATTGGAGAGACAGACTAGGGGTTATTGGGTTTTTTACTATTGAGTTGTGTGTGTGTGTGTGTGTGTGTGTGTGTATGTAATAGATATTGCATCTTAACAGATATGTTTTGCAAAAATTTCCTCCAACTCTATAGGTGGCCTTTTCATTTTGTTATGTGTTCCCTTGGCTATGCAGAAACTTTTCAGTTTTATGTAGTCTCACTTCTTTCTTTTTGCTTTCCTTCTCCTTTCTCTTGATGTCAAATACAAAACAAAACAAAACAAAACATTGTCAAGATCATTGTCAGAGAGCAAAGAGCTTAAGTCCTATGTTTTCTTCTAGGAGTTTCATGGATTCAGATTGTACATTTAACTTCTTAATCCATTTTGAGTTGATTTTCATTACAGTGTAAGATAGGGGCCCAATTTCATTTTTTTGCAGGTGGATATCTGTTTTTCCCAATACCATTTATTGAAGACTATCCTTTTCCAGTAATAACTTTGGCACCTTGTTAAAAATTGACTGTATACCCATGGGTTTATTTTGAGGTCTCTATTCTGTTCCATTGATCCATGTGTCTATTTTGCTAAGACTATACTGTTCTAATTACTATAGCTTTGTTTAAAATAGGAAGTTGATGCCTCCAACTTTATTCTTTCTCAAGTTTGATTCAGCTATCCAAGATCCTTTGTGTTTCCACAAAGATGTGTGTGTGTGTGTGTATGAACCATGACATTGAAATTTTGATGAGGAGTACATTAAATCTACAGATAGCTTTGGACAGTGTGGCCATTGTAACAATGTTAATTCTTCAATTCTTAAACACTGAATATCTTTCTATTTCTTGTGTTTTCAATTTCTTTCATTAATGTTTTAGCATGGGTTTTTTTTGTTTTTTTTGTCCTTGACTAAACTTATTCATAAGTATTTTATTCTGTTTGATGCTTTCAAGAATGGGAATTTAAGAAGCACATACAGTTTAAAAATAAATGGATCAAGAAAAATATACCATGCTAAAAGAAAGGAGTTGTAACTATACTAATTTCAGATATAGCAGATTTCAAAGCAAGGGAAATTATTAGGTATAAAGAAGTGCAATACATACAGAGAGAGAGGTCAGTTCTCCAAAAAACAAAAACGAAAACATAGCAATCCTTAATGTGTGCAAACCTAACAACAGAGCATTAAACCACCTGAAGCATAACTGATGGAACTTCAAGAAGAAATAGAGGAACCCACTATTAGTTGGAGATGTCAACACGCTTATCAGAAATGGAAAGATCTGGAAGGCATAAAACCAGTAAGGACATAGTTCAAAACCTCAGTATCCGATATGAGCTGGTTTAGAATTTTTCATCTCTGAGCAAATTCTTGTTTTCTCGAGAATCTTATGCTACTACACTCCTATTTCTACTGTTACTATTGCTAAAGCCACACTAATAATCTAACAATTATGATGCTGCCAATGGGGATCATACATGGTGTGTCAGGCACTGGCCTGAGTCCTTTACATGCATTCATTCAATTAATTCTTGCATAAGGAAATGGAGACTCAAATAAAATGTGTAATCTGCTAAGGTTTATACTGTTTTACGATCGATTCAGGATTCAAACTGTAGTCGTCACTTTCCAGAGTCCAATCTTAAAATTAAATATCTTTAGGCGGGAAGTATTTTTAAGAAATGGAAGAGGGGCTCCTGGGTGGCTCAGTTGGTTAGGCATCTGACTCTTGATTTCAGCTCAGGTCATGATCTTACAGGTAGTTAGTGAGTTCGAGCCCCACGTTGAGCTCTGCACTGACAGCACAGAGCCTACTTGGGATTTTGTCTCTCTCTGCCCCTCCCCAGCTCATGTGTGCTCTCTCTTGTTCTCTCTCTCCAAATTAATGAATAATAATAAAAAAAAAGAAATTGAAGAAGCTGATGATGATGTTATAGACATGTTTTTATTTCATGAAGAAAGGATTGCTGGAAAGAGCCTTAAATTCCAATAAATTGCTTTCTTCTTACTGTGTCTCACAGTCTTCTTAGAACCGGTATTGGAAATCGTATCCTAAGGTTCTAAGGTCAGCTTACCATATTCTGCTGACAAAAGAACCAGTTCTCAGAAACTCTACCTGTCACCAGCTGTCAGATGGCCCCCGTTGATCTCCTATGTTAAAAAAAAAAAAAAAAAAAAAATCTAAACAGTCTAACCACAACACTTACCCAGAAAACTCTTTTTGCTTAACCATCCATATAATATGTAAATCCATTTCCTTTAAATTCACATTTCTAAAATTAAAAGAAGTATATTTTACTATTAAATGAGCCATTTGAAAATATCTCCAACCTTCCTTGCAATGACTTTTACTTTTACATATCCCCCTGTATTGTCTGCTTTATGGATTATAAGCCACTCTTTGCATACATTCTCTCTGTGGTAAAAATTCATGCTAGTTCAAATATATAGATTTATCACATTTATGGAAAATGGTAATTAACTAGTTCTGTAACCTTGGGCAAGTAATATAATTTCCACGGGCTCTCATTTCCTCCTCTTTAAAATAAAGGTGTTGGAACAGATTATCTTCAGTGCCCCTCCCAGTTCTACTATTCCATGATACGCTATAAAATAAACTCACTGTCCACTTAGGGATGTCTCCAATAACATGATATATATGGCTTCCATTTATGGATGGCCATGCCCTTTAACGACCTTGAGATAGGCTTTTTTCCATATTCATGCATTGCAGCTAATAGAGGCCTGTGCACTTAACTCTATTTGACACAATGGCACCGGGGAAAAGGAGAATTAGGGCTGGGATCTGATTCTTGCTATTTTTGTCTTCTCTGTCTCTAAATATCTATACCTAGCAATAAAAAGGTAACAAACGCTCTCTTGTGCCACTCACAATTATACACCAGTTCTAAGGATGTTGCAGTGATGCTCTCTGTAAAAACACATTTAACAGAAAACTAGAAAGATCATAAAGAAAATGTCTATTTGCTTTTCCTAGGGGTGAACCTGCCTCGAAGCTGCTCTTTCTCTCTCAAATATGACAAGGCAGATGAACCACCCTTGTGTCATGCTGAGAAGAGAAAGCTTGGGGATCCTCAGGATGTGCGGATGTGCGAGACAGAGCATCCCTTAGATCACGGGTTTTCATCTGGAGTGTCAGAGTTCAGCTATGAGCATGGACCAGCTGGGACAAGGGAGGCGGGTGCTCTATGTAACAAAAGCTATTTTTTTTTTCCCCTATGATCTATCCTGATAGAAACAAACAAAAAATACCTGAGGACAGGTAAGCCTAGCTATCTCTTTGGGGGAAAAAAAAATAAAATAAAACAAAGCAAAAAACAGAAACAAACAAACGAAAAAACAAGCGGGCTCTTTTTTATGAGGGCCATAATTTAGGCAAAGGAGAGTGTCTATAGACCAGCAGATCAAGCAGCAGAGTTGTGAGCGTGACCATGAGAAAAACAGTACCAGAGAATACCTGACCACACGATTTTTTGACCAAGTCAAGGGTCCTCTCTGGGCTTGGGGCACATGGGAACTGGCCGTCGTGCCTCAATGGTAAAAGGACAAAAATGTGGCCTTAGAAGAGAATGTATCACACAATGCAGGATTGTGGTGTGTTCAGGGGAACGGAGGTCCTTATGAGAGGATGCAATTAAAACAAATCGATCAATGGGGCGCCTGGGTGGCTCAGTCGGTTAAGCGTCCGCCTTCGGCTCAGGTCACGATCTCGCAGTCCGTGAGTTCGAGCCCCGCGTCGGGCTCTGGGCTGATGGCTCAGAGCCTGGAGCCTGCTTCTGATTCTGTGTCTCCCTCTCTCTGCCCCTCCCCTGTTCATGCTGTGTCTCTCTCTGTCTCAAAAATAAATAAACGTTAAAAAAATAAATAAATAAAATTAAAAAACAAATCGATCAAGGTCACAGAGAGGGTTACTCAGTGGTGGGAGTAGATCATCAATAATAACAGCTTTCTAAAACGCTGACTCCTAAATCTTTAGGACGTGACTGCCCTGCGCAGAGTGAATCTGAGAACCACTGCAAACTGTCGGAAGGGATTGAATTGGAGCCGCAGAATGTGACGTTGTTAAGAACAGAAGATGACACGAAACTACCCTTTTGCAGACTCCTTTTAAGAACATAACATAGAGCAAGACAGTGCCTGTATAAGCCAGCGGTTCATCAGTTTTGGTGAGCTCCAGCATCACCTGAGAAACTGTTAAGTACATGATTGCTTGAAGCCTCCCCAGGGAGATTAGGACCTTGAGGACGCGCAGGGGTCCACATGCATTCTGGAGTGAGGTCTCCGTGGTCTGTGTTCCTATTGACACACATTCATGCACTCTTCCTATATGTGCGGGTGCGTGCTCACACTGGCTCCTTTCTTTGGAGGATAAAGGTGTAAACATAGGCAAAGTGATTGAAAACAGTGCTGGGTACATTGTAATCGCCCACAAGTACTAGCCGTGGATGTTGACAGACCTTCGTTCAGAAGCAGATATTATCACGCATGTGTATATGGATGAATGTACTGGGTTAAGTAAATTAGGAACGCGCCCATAAAGTCCAGCAGAATTTCCTGGATCTCTCTCAAGTAGTATTGTGGTGTTCACTAAATCTGAATTCTTAATGTCTCAGTCGGAACCCAGGTGATGACGATTCTACAGCACTCAGAATTCACTGAAATGTGGCTCAGGACGGGACCCCAGCAAAACAGAGCCCTGTCTGCAGCAGTTACGCGAACTATATTTTTCCTGGGGTCTCCGTTTGTATAAATATACTGAAATTACGAGTGAAGACAAGATCAATTTTCAGTAGGAAAAACTGCGTAGCGTTGGGATCTTTGGGAAATTACCTAACCACTATTAGCATATTACATCTGTACTTTAAATTTTTTTCATCAGTTCCAACTACCGCAATAAAATTCTCATGTGCGATTTAACGGCAGCATTAACGAAGTTGATTGGTCTATAACATGCCGGGTCAGTTTTATCACCCTTTAAAACACCTGAATTAAGATATTTTTATCCTAGCCACTAAATGAAAGAACTACTTTCCTGGATGTTCCTTAAGAAAAAAAAAATAAAAAAATGGAGAAAGTTAGACTAATTTAACTCTTGATAAGATCTTTAAGGCTTGAATGTCACAAAATGTAATAGAAAACCTACTTTTTAATTTAATTTCCCAAAAGTAACTGTAAAACCTCTGCAAATTATATTCACGGTGAGTGTGATTTGTCTGATGCAATAGCCAACACCAGGGGAATAACATCCTTTGGACCTACATTAATTCACGTTGTTCAGGTATTAAAAAGTGTGGCCACGGGGTGCCTGGGTGGCTCAGTCGGTTGAGCGTCCCACTTCGGCTCAGGTCATGATCTCGCGATCCGTGAGTTCAAGCCCCGGTCGGGCTCTGTGCTGACAGCTCGGAGCCTGGAGCCTGATTCAGATTCGGTGTCTCCCTCTCTCTCTGACCCTCCCCCGTTCATGCTCTGTCTCTCTCTGTCTCAAAAATAAATAAACTTTTAAAAAAAAAAAAAAAAAAAAAAAAAAGTGTGGCCTTGTGCGTTTTTCCAGGACCAGGGGTATAGAGACCACTTGCTTGTCTGAGGGAAGCTGAGTTTGGCTGGTAACTGAAAACAACAATGTTTGAAGTCACTACCTGCTTAGTTACAGGGAGGGAAACTGAGGGCATAAAATCATTTAGAACTCAAGGAAAATCCGCACACAAGGAATAACAATAGGTCCAAGAATAGAAGGGCTCTCTTGTAGTGGCTCTCCCCTTTCTGAGACTGGAGGAGTGAATAGAGACACCATGAGACCTGGCGGACACACGACATGTACCAAACTCTGAAAATGAAGGAAAAGAGCATAGGCATGTCTGAGTCCTGCAGTCTCTCTCTTTAATATGAGAGAGAGAGAGAGAGAGAGAGAGAGAGAGAGACAAACACAGAGCGTGAGCAGGAGAGGGGCAGGGAGAGACGGAGACACAGAATCTGAAGCAGGGTCCAGGCTCTGAGCTGTCAGCACTGAGCCCCATGCAGGACTCGAACTCACAAGCAGTGAGATCGTGACCTGAGCCTAAGTCGGAGGCTGAACTGACCGAGCCAACCGGGCACCCCAGAGTCCTGCAGTCTCTTATCTTTAGAATAATACTGTCTTCACAAACTCTATTTGGAGTTAACTACATATGTCACATCATTTTTCATAATCTAACATTCCAATTGTTCTCTGGTTTAGGCACATTATACAATTTATTTTCCCTCAACGCTCAGGGCTTCCTCCATTTTTCTGCCTTCTGTGATTGTGTTATTCTGCGTAAATATCTTCCCCCAACTTTTCTTTCTGGCAAATGCTCATTTATGCAAACATTCCTTTGCAGAGTCAACTACCCTCTCTTGTGTAAATCAGTAGTAATTTGCGTAGCCTGTATTTAAAATTTTTACCTGAGATGATCATTTTCATGATTTTCTTTTCTACTACATGTGATTTCTAGAGTGCAAGAGTCCTACCTTAAATATGTTTGTAGCTATCATTTCTAAATATATATTAGGTGCTCAAAAAGATGGAATGAAACTTTATCTTGATTAAAAGATACACATTAAAAGGGCACCTGGGTGGCTCAGTCTGTTGAGCATCTGACTTTGGCTCAGGTCATGATCTCACCATTCCTGAGTTTGAGCCCCACGTTGGGCTCTGTTCTGACAGCTCTGAGCCTGGAGCCTGCCTTGGATTCTATGTCTCCCTCTCTGCCCCTCCCCACTTGCGTTCTGTCTCTCTCTCTCTCTCTCTCTCAAACATAAATAAACATTAAAAAAATAAAATAAAAGATACCCATTAACTATATACAGAAGTATCATTAAATTTGAAATATATAATTAACCAATATAATACATGAGTTTAACTGTAAAGTTTTCAATATGGCATCTTTTGGAAAAAAAAGGAAAAAAATGATGGAGGATATTTACTACCAATCAGAAACATAACTCAACAGAAAGCTGAGTCACTGTGTGTTACAACGCAAGCACCTGACGCAGCAGAACAATTTGACAGGAGATTGGAAGCCAGCAGAAGTGTTGGAACATTCCTGGGCTGGCTGGTTGCTATGGAAATAAAAGCAAAAGTGAAACACAGTGTTAAGGGCCAGGGGGCAGAGGGGGAGAACCAGCAGGAGTTGCTTATTGCTTAAGTTTTGGGCCAAGTCATTAGCTAAAAATCACCCTGAGAAGTCAGTCTATTTTACAGTGGTGTTGGCAACAAATCCTGTAAGGATTCCTATTCAGCAGCTTGATGCTCTTTAAATATGCACCTCTATGTGACTCTCTCGCCAGTCAGAAGTGATATTAAGCATTAATGCATTTATAATTAAAAAAAAAAACTGGGTTTAGTTGGGTATTAACCTAAGAGTTACATTTATATGAAAAAATATGTGTATATATATGTATATATATATATATATATACATATATAAACACACAGAGTATACTGTAAAGCAATTAAAGTATAGTCATTAAATTCTTACTAAGTTCTTTTCACTCATTTGTTTTACTTGCATAAGAATAATTTGTATTACTCTTAACTTATGCAAATTAAAACTCAAGAAAAGCTTTTAGAAAATTCAGCCACAAAATACCTGTGATGCATCTTGAAAGCGTTTCTTTTCTATAAGAATATCAGACCACAGTATTTGAAAAGAAGGTCTACAGTCTTAAAAGACATAAAATGTGACTGACAAAGACAGAGTTACTATATGATGAGCTGTATCAGGTGACAGAGATAACGTATGCTAGCTTTCCTGAGAGGGTATGACCTAGTTCCAATACTTTACAAATTTCATTAATTAAAAAATTTTTCTTAATGTGTATTTGTATTTGAGAGAGATGGAGAGGCAGAGTGCCTGTGGGGGAAGGACAGAGAGAGAGGGAGACACAGAATCTGAAGCAGGCTCCAGGCTCTGAGCTGTCAGCTCAGAGCCCAACGCAGGGCTCGAACTCATGATGCGCGAGATCATGACCTGAGCTGAAATCCTGACGCTTAACTGACTGAGCCACCCAGGCTCCCCTGGGTTTCATTAATTTCTTATTTCAGTTTGAGAAAGAAGATGCAACCCAAGCATGCTGGTGTGGCAATTCACTAAACAATTGTGAAAGTTGTTAAAATGTATTTTATTTCAGTTTTAATTTGGTATGGAATAATATTTTAATGCAATAAAAATTATGGCCCCGTTGCCATGATTCCGATATTGTTAAATTATGCATATAGCTGAGTTTGAATTATTATGCAGCATAGCTGTGATACTCCTTTCTACTCATACTGGGTAATCTTGGTCTTGGATTTGGAATGGTGTAAAGCTGAACAGTCCCAACCAAACCCCTCCTTTAAACCTAACCCTCACCTTCACCCAAAAAGCAAAAACGACTTGAAAACATCCAAGACTACAACAACAAAAACCAACATAACCCTAGAAATTAAAATTATAACTTAACCTAATTTAAGAGTCTGAGAGGAACCTAACCCACTAATAGCGTGACCATAAGAGTAAAGGTAAGAATTATGGTGAAGAAGTATATATTATTTATATATAAATGCATATAAACATAGATGCATATATATGCAAATATATGCATATGCAAGTTTATATGCATTTACATATAAACGCAGCATTTTGAGGGGCACCTGGTGACAGTCCCTTGAGCCTCTGACTGGCTCAGGTCATGATCTCATGGTTCGTGAGTTCATGACCCCCATCAGGCTCACTGCTGTCAGCACAGAGCCCACTTTGGATCCTCTGTCCCCCTCTCTCTGTCCCTACCCCACCTAGGCTCTCTCTCTCAAAAATAAATAAAACATTTGGAAAAAAAAAAAAATGTGGCATTTTGAGCTCAGCCAGCAGCTTCACACAGAAATCGAAAGTCAGAAACTTGGCAAGACTGAGTATTTGTGAAAAGTGGATCTTGACAAATACCTATGAAGGAGACTGGAGAAAGCAAGCCAGTAACTGAAGTGCATTTCCATATCTTCTCCATATGTATCAATGCTTGAGCATGTCAAATAACCAAATATAAGGTAAGTCTTACCATGTGGGAGTATGTCACAAGTAAGATCCAAGTGTTTGTTTAAACACAAATACTTCATAGGTCCGGATTGAAGAAGAGGGCTCTGGGACATCTGGGCGGCTCAGTCGGTTAAGTGTCCAACTCTTGATTTCAGCTCAAGTCATGATCTCACAGTTCGTGAGATGGATCCCCGAGTGGGCTTCTGCACTGACAGTGTCGAACCTGCTTGGGATTCTTTTTCTCTCCCCACGCCCCCCGCCCCTCCTCTACTTGCATCTTTCTCTCTCAAAATAAATAAACATAAGAAATAAAAAAAAAATTAAAAAAAGAAGAAGAAGAAGAGTGTTCTAACAACAACCAGAAAGCAAAGGACAGGGTTTGGCACAAAGCAATCGCTGCTGCTGATAAACACCCAATACATAGGCATACTTGCTATAGATTGCATAAAGGAAAAATCAAATAATAAGAATTTTTACAACAAGCAAGATGATAAGTTTCTCAAATTCCACGTATAAGTGAAAACATGATATTTGTCTTTCTCTGACTTATTTCACTTAGTATCACACTCTCCAATTCCATCCACGTTGCTACAAATGGCCAGATTTCATCCTTTCTCATTGCCACGTAGTATTCCATTGTGTATATAAACCACGATTTCTTTATGCCTTCATCAGTTGATGGACATGTGTGCTCTTTCTATATTTTGGCTCTCGTTGATAGCACTGCTATAAACATTGGGGTGCATATGCCCCAGCGAATCAGCAGTCCTGTATCCCTTGGGTAAATTCCTAGCAGTGTTATTGTTGGGTCATAGGGTAGTTCTATTTTTAATTTTTTGAGGAAACTTCACACTGTTTTCCAGAGCGGCTGCATCAGTTTGCATTCCTGCCAACAGTGCAAGAGGGTTCCCGTTTCTCCACATCCTCTCCAGCATCTATAGTCTCCTGATTTGTTCATTTTAGCCACTCTAACCAGCATAAGGTGGTATCTGAGTGTGGTTTTGATTTGTATTTCCCTGATGAGGAGTGCCGTTGAGCATCTTTTCATGTGCCTGTTGGACATCTGGATGTCTTCTTTAGAAAAGTGTCTATTCATGTCTTCTGCCCGTTTCGTCACTGGATTATTTTTTTTTGGGGGGGGTGGGGTGTTGTTTGGTCAGTTCTTCATAGATTTTGGATACTAACCTTTTATCCAGTATGTCATTTGCAAACATCTTCCCCCTTTCTGTCGGTTGCCTTTTAGTTTTGTTGATTGTTTCCTTTGCTGTGTAGAAGCAGCAAACATTTTCTGTTGAAAACCGTGGGGGGAGGGAAAGAAGAAAAAATAGTTACAAACAGGAAGGGAGAAAACCATAAGAGACTCTTAAATGCAGAACAAACTGAGCTTTGATGTTGGTGGGGATGTGGAGGGACAGGGAAAATGAGTGATGGGCATTGAGAGGGCACTTATTGGGATGAGCACTGGGTGTTGTATGTAACTGATGAATTATGGGAATCTACTCCTGAAACCAAGAGCACACTGTGCACACTGTAGGTTAGCTAACTTCACCATAAATTATATATAAATAAATAAACAAACAGACAAACAAACAAGAGGGTTCCTAAAACACAGGAGAAATCCAAATTGCATCCAGGAGAGTCAGAGTGGAAAAGCCTAGCTCTGATTGTCTCCTAGAAAAAAATGAGAATAAAATTTACAAAGTGTGAAAGTATGTGCAACAGGAGATAAGACAAACCACCTATAAAAGCAGAACTAGGAGGTGAAAAAAGGGTTAGACAAACCCATGATTACACAGACATACCTGTTCACTGTGCTCACAGATAAGGTTTTTTACAAATGGAAGGTTTGGGGCACCCCTGTGTCGAGCAAGTCTTCTGGTGCCATTTTTTCTTTTTCATTCCTTTTTTTTTTTTTTTTTTCTGGTGTCATTTTTTTTTTTTTCAATAGAGTTTGCTCACTTTGTCACACTTTGGTAGTTCTCACAATATTTCAAACTTTTTCATTACTATTATATTTATTATGATCGTCTGTGATCGGTGATTATAACTCACTGAAAGCTCCAATGATGGTTAGCAATTTTTAGCAACATATTTAATTAAGGTGTGTCCATTGTTTTACACACAACCCTATTGCGTACCTAACAGACCACTGCATAGTGCAAACAACTTCTATATGTGCTTGGAAACCAAAAGAAAATTAATTTGACTCATTTTATTGCAAAATTTGCGTTATTGCGGCGGTCGGGAAACAAAACCTGCAATATGTCTGAGGTATGCCTGTATTACATACAATAACTTCACGGAAATAGAAAATGCAGAGAAAGAAAGAAAGAAAGAAAGAAAGAAAGAAAGAAAGAAAGAAAGAAAAATATTGAAGTTGACAATGTTGAACTTCACCTGAGCCTAGTTAAGAAATCCCGTAACCTTTTGTATCCTAGGGAATGGCTCACAGCAAAGAAAAATCCTTCCTCTTACTACTTAGCTAAAACCTCCTTGCTTATCTAGGATGAAACCAGACACAGATCCTCCAAATTCCCCCTTTTTTAGCCCATAAATGACTAGCTGAATGGTTTGTCTCCACCAATGTGGACAAAATGCCTCCTAATGTGACTTGATCATGCTTTTTAGTCAGGGTTTACCCCTCCCCAGGTTCCTGGACTTTGACACCTCGCCCTCCCCGCTAGCTTAAGCAGCACAGAAAGAAAAATTTCTTCTCCTTAAGGACCCCTCGCGAGAATCAACTGATAGAAGGGGAATAATTCCCTGATCCCCTTACCTATCCCAGAGCCTGCTCAGCCACACCCCACATCCAGTTCTTTCCAGCCTTGTTTACTCCATCCTATGAAAGAAAATCCTTTCTTCTTGACCTTTGAGACAGTTCCAGTCTGACAGTTGGAGGGCTCTCTCTAATGTTACATCCCTCTTCCCATTACAAGAGTCTTCTTATCTAAGTCCTGATGTGTTGAATAAAAGGTCTTCTTATCTAAGTCCAGATGTGTTGTTGTTGTTGTTGTTGTTGACAAAGTTAAGGGAGAGAAAGGAAAATTCAACCTAAGCATTTTAGGCACTGCTAAGTGGAGTGTTAAATTGTTGCAGGATTTTTATTTTTATTTTTTTATTTTTTATTTTATTTTATTTTTTTAACCACAATACCCGGACTCATTGTCTCTCAGCTTCTAAGAACAAACAGGTGCACACAAAATGAGCAGCAGGCAAAAGGTTATCAGAATATAAGATTAGAAAGGAAGAATAGTAGGAAAGCTCTCTTTACAGAGAGGGTACATTCAAAAGCGAATGCTGGAAAACTATAGGCAAGGGTCCTTGTTTAATAAGGTTCTGGTTGGCCCTCCCCCTCCCCTTCCCTTCCCCCTTGTTCCTTCTCAGGTTCTACCCTTATTGTCTGGATAACTCCAGGTGATGCATTGTCCCTTCCTGATTGGCTCCTTTCCATTGTATGAGGGGTGTTCTATGACCATACTTAGGTCTTTGGTCAAATTCTTGAGGGAGGCATGAGAGGGAGTAGGTCGGGTCTGTTACATTCTTAAGAGGAACCTTATGCCTAAGGGGGTTTGCTGTGCTCAGACATTCCCCGCAGTGTTCCAAAATCTGTGTTTTTCCCCACCCAGGGTCGCAGATTCTAATCTTTCCCTCCAGGTCTACTGAATTCTATCTCTTCCTGTCCTACTGGCTGCCCAAGAACAAAGGAAAGGACACAAAACAAATGGCTAAACTAATAGAGTCTCCATCAGTTTACAAATATCTTAGTAAATTACAAGAAAAAGACAATCTTGTCAACAGCCTAAAGTCCAGGAACTCCCTACTGTCTTATTGTTGATGTTTTACTTGAGGGAAAACAACCTTAGCCTGACAACAGCTAGTCCTCCAGTGATCTGTGAGTCTTTAGCGGGTAGAAATCCCTTTAAGAAGCCTCCTCTTGACTTTACCTCCCCCAACTCCCTAGCATATAAGCAGTCACTCTTCAGAAACCCAGTGCAGCTCTTTCTGCCCACGGGTCCTGTTTCCATGCTTTTATAAAATTACTTTTTTTTTTTTTTTTTTTTTTTTTTTTTTATAAAACTACTTTTTTTTTTTTTTTTTTTTTTTTTTTACCAAAGACATCTCAAGAAATCTTTCTTGGTCATTGGCTCTGGACCCCCATCACTCCAAAACCCTAACAGTATCACTCCTTTGTTCAAGACTCTCCAATGATCCCTTTTACTCACTGAATAAAATCCAAAGCCCTTACCAAGATCTGCATTGGCCCCTCTACCACCCCTACATTCTCCCTGAAGACAGGGTTCCTTCTGCCTCTCAAACCCACTAGGTTTATCCTTGTCTCAAGGTCCTTGCACTCTCAGTGTCAACATTGCATGAATTCCACATACAGTAACTTTTCAGTTTTCAAATTCCTGATGTGTCGTGTGAAGATTTTGTATTTTTCATAGTTAATGGTACACTCGAAAGCAATATAGATAAGTGGAAAGCTCTTATTTTTAATAATTTTAATGCATTGGTGAGTTAGTGGAATATTATGCTTTTTTTTTTTTTTTCCTTCTACAAAAGTATACTATATTGAAAAATATTGAGTTGGGGGTTTTTGTTTGTTTATTTCTTTTTGTTTATTTTAGTTTTGAGAGAGAGAGAGAGAGAGAGCGAGCAAGCAGGGCAGGGACAAAAAGAGAAAGGGGGAATCTCAAGCAGGTTCCACACCCAGTAGGGACCTCCATGGGAGTCTCCCTCTCAGGACCCTGAAATCATGACTTAAGCTGAAATCAAGAGTTGGATGCTTAACCGACTGAGCCACCCAGGCACCCCTGTGAATCTTTAAGAGAAGCTTTGTTATTATCTATGTATAAAGAAGTAACAAAGTGAACACCCCAAACAAAACAACAGCAAAGAACAAGCAAATCAGATTCTTTTTTTAAATAAATTCTAACTCTTTTGAGCATCCTTAAGATAATATGAAACATGTATTTGGATGGGAAAAACATGATTTGTCTTCTAGTAACAAGTAACCTTGTCATAGAAGAGAGCAAGTCACACAATATAATTTTAAAAATAGTAGAAATAGTAATTACTGAGAAGTCAAAAGTAATTCCCTTCCAAGAACTACCAGGTAATATTGAAAATCACACTGTTGTGGAGTGTCTACTCTCTGCAGGTGGGGGACATCTAAACCAAGACAGATGCCTGGGTAATAGGTTAGAATGTCAGCTCCCAGAAGTGAAAGTCATCAAATAAAATCCCTGAAGAAGAGAACAGAGAAGAGAGAAATTTCCAAGTTGCAAACTTATATTGAGGTCGACTGGAATATCTTTTACCTATAATTAAGTTGTAACCTTAAAACTAACTTTTAAGATAAGAAACAGGGAACTTCCAGCACTTAATTATCCCCTAAGCTTAATTTAAGCAATAATGGAGGTGCATTAAGTCTAAGACACAATATTATCACTGCATTTAATACAAAATCGGGTCTTCTGTGATCATCATTATTTCTCACATTCCAAAAAAGTTTTATACGTTTAAACATTTTTAAGTTCACCCAAAGAATGTTTAAGAAGATAACACCAATAGCTTGTTCTGGAAATAAAGAGGCATTTTCTTCCTCTAAGTCATTTCTTGGTACAGATTCTATTTACAACAAAAAATTAGAAAACAGGATTTTTACATATTGCTTGACTCTCTTTCCATAAATATGGATGGAATTCTCTACTGTGCATAAAGTAACAATTTACTTGTGTGTTCAAAAATATTTTCCCAAAACATCTTATGAAAATGTATTTTGTATTACAACAGCAAAGTACACAAAGGTGAATGCTGAAGAGAAATTACTACCATAATTTCAACCATGTTAGACAACTTTGGAGACTGTAATTGTAGAGTAAATTGTCTTCTTCAAAGCAGGCTGGTTGGGAATGAAAGAAAAAAAATTTTTTTTTTAATTTGTTCACTTTTTTTGAGAGGGAGACAGAGACAGAGACAGAGCACAAGGGAAACAGAATCAGAAGCAGTCTCCAGGCTCTGAACAGTCAGCACAGAACCCAATGTGGGGCTTGAAGTGATGAACTGTGAGATCATGACCTGAGTGGAAGTTGGATGTTTAACCGACTGAGCCACCCAGGCCAGGCACCCCATGAAAGAAATAAAAAATAAACAAACAAACAAAAAAACAAATTGCCCCAGGCTCAAAGGGGCTGTATCTTCAGAAGCCACAAATACCAGCTGACATCATTAAAGAGCCCCCAGGCTTTGCAGCAACTATGCCCCGAGGGCTCTCTGATCCAGACATGGGGAGGAGTCCTTCCCACTATCCATCTGATAAATGGAAACTCTGAAAACATGTTATATAAAGTATGTGTGCAGAATAGCCTCTGTACTATCTTGAATAATTTCCAGCAGATTTTTAATTCCTTTTAATTCTTCCCACCAACAAACCTCTGGACCAAATTGAATACTTTTTTATACTGCAATCTAGAAGAAAAGTGAATGGTACTTTAATTGATTACTTTCAACCAGGAGGATTTGATCCCACCTCCTGCTACCTACTATCATTTTACCTGGACAGTTCTCTGGTCCTGAATATGACTGATGGAGCCAGAGGATGTGATGCTTCTTTATGGGTTTTGGGTCAATACTAAAAGTCTTTTTTCTTCTCTCAGGAAAACAAGCAAACAAACAACAACAACAAAAAACAACAACAACAACAAATAATAATAATAAAAAAAAACAGACAAATAGGATTTGGTCCCATGATGCCATAAAAACGGGGCAAATATAATGCCACTTGTGATTGGTTACCACCACCAGTCATGGCTTGGTGCCTATCTTCTATTACTTGTCTCAACATATGCCAGTTTTTGCTCCTTTGTCATGTCTATCCTTACTCGAAACATTGCCTCCAAAGCAGCAAGTCATCTTTCACTGGCTTCCTTTCTCCTAAGATCCAGCCAGAGGCAATGGAGAAAGGACAGCTACTCAGTATTGTACCTCCAGATCACCTGACTTAGGAAGATAGATTGTTTATGCTAATATTAAAAAAAGAAATCAAGGCTGTCCTCTAGTTTGGTTTTGTGATTCAAAAATAATCAATATCTCACCTAAACTTGTTATGACATTTGTATCTCTTCTTCCAAGAGGGGGGAAATCACAACAGTATTATGCAGGGAAATTGTGACACTTCAGCTGGTAACTATTTTATCTTTATCATCCTTAGCCTGACTTTTTTTTTTTTCTGATACTCTTAGAGAAAATTTAAAAATACTCATAAAGTAGCTTTCTAGAGATATCTTCTATATCAAAACCATTTTAGAACAGCTTTCTCAGGAAAGTACTGCATATTCAGTATGGAAGTAAAGAAAATGCAAGAAAAAATACAATCCCATTAGCTGGAGATGATACCTATAAATACAGCTTCAGCATCCCTGGTCTTACAAAGATCCCCAAAGCTGCCCTATATATATAGAACATTAGGCTATTCCCCCAGTGCCTTGACCATTTCCATTTATTTACTGCTTTATTTTATATTATTTAATTTTAATTTTTTTTTTTTTTTTTTTTTTTGAGAGACAGAGAAAGACACAGTGTGAGTAGGGAAGGGGCAGAGAGAGGGAGACACAGAATTCAAAGCAGGCTCCAGGCTCCGAGCTGTCAGCCCAGAGCCCAACGCAGGGCTCCAACCCATGATCATGACTTGGGCCGAAGTCAGACGCCCAACCAACTGAGCCACCTAGGTGCCCCTATTTACTGTTTTAAAAATACAAGGGGTGCCCAGTTGCCTCCGTTGGTTAAGCGGCTGACTCTTGGTTTCAGCGCAGGTCTTGATCTCATGGTCAATGAGTTTGAGCCCTCCATCAGGATCCGCTGACAGCACAGAGCCCGCTTAGGATTCTCTCTCTCCTTCTTTCTCTGTCACACCCCTGCCTGTGTGTGCTCTCTCTCTCTCAAAATAAATAAATAAACATTTAAAAAAAATATATAAACTGATGGTTACCAGAGAGGAAGCGGGTGGGGAGGTGGGTGAAATTGGTGATGGGGATTAAGGAGGGCACTTGCTGTGGTGAGCACCACGTTTTACATGGAAGTGTTGACTCACTATATTGTACACCTGAAACCAGTATATTACACTGTTCATTCACCACCTGGAGTTTAAAAAGTGAAGAAATAAACAAAATTTAGGGCGCTCTTGTTTTGAAAATATCTAAGATAAGAAAGAGGTTTCAACCACTTTATCCACCAAGAAATGAATACAATACATTTACTTAAAACGTTGTTACCATCACACTTTTCCAAATTACTTCAAGGATGACATCTCAAGACTTTTAATGTAAAACAATCAGTGTATAGTTTGATACGAGCCATCTTCTCCAAACCCATAACATTGATAGGTTAAACATAAAAAGAAAACAAAAATGCTGGTTCGTGTGTAAGACAATGCTCCTATGTACCCTAGGCAAGAGGGGTAAAGAGAGCTAAAGCAACGGCCTGTGGACGTCTGGGACAGGAATCAGCAGTGGACCTCAGAGTCAAGATCCATAGAACAGGACTAACAGTGGCTCACACAACATGGGAAAATGGAAAACTGAGCTGGTCTCCTAGGATAAAGATCCCTCAGAAAAGAAACAAAGGGGAAAAAATGGGGGGGGGGGGATTTCTTCAGGAGAAATCTCTGACCTAGAGATACAGGATTAAGACTTACTATCAAATGTACCTGTATGATAAACCACTGTTATCAGAGTAAAAATCAAGCGGATATAAAAGAGACCACTAGGTAGAGTGGCCTATATAAGTTAAAAATACGTTTGTTTCCAATTAATCTGTGCTGACTAAAGAGCTTCACCGCCTAATGTCACCCAGGGTCCAAAATGGCAGGTGCGTTTGACCATCCCTAGTCTGTGGCTTATAGCTCTGGGTCCAGGGTGGTAACAACAGTGGCATTCATTTCCCAGCTAGTGGGAGAAAAGCGAAAGCAACAACAACAACAACAACAACAACAACAACAAAAATCCCCCACAAAATTTTACAGTAAGATTCAATTTAAGACATCAGGGGAGAAAAACTTTTCCTTTACCCTCTTATGTTATCTAAGTTGGGCTGTGTGAATTAACTTTACAAAAAAAAAAAAAAAATGGCAGAAAGGAATACAGATTGATTTATATTTTGATATGTAAAGGAGTTCACAGAAGAGATGTGAAATTCAAAGGTTACAGATGTGATTCAAAGCTTTTCCTTTTAACAAAGGAAAGAGGTTTGAGCTTCAAAGAAAGATAAAGGGTGAGGAAGTGCCTAGGAAATACATAGGGAAACTAACAGAAGATTTAAATTGTTTTAGTAAAGTTTGTTTATACAGACTCATCATCTTCGGTGATAAGGACTGATGTTCTCATCCTGGTATAGGAGATTGGGGAAATGCATGGTCCCCTCACAAAGGGAAATTTATGCCTTGCTTTTAGGCAGATAAGGGGAAGGAAGAGGAATCTTCCTGTATCTTTTGATTCTTAACTGCCTTCAGCTCAAAATAATATTTAGCATATTTTGGCATAGCGTGTAGGATCCACTTCAAAGAAACAGGCCAGAATGTTTTAACTCACGTTGCATTTCCCCTAACTTATTCACGGGCTCACCGGTAGCGAACGAGAATGTTGTAAAATTTAGTATCTGGCTGGGCTGCCATGGGTCCAGCTACGAGTGTGTAGGGTGAACATGTGGGGGTTGTTCCATTTCCAAGAGGATGAGTGAGAACACGGGCAGTGGTCTTCACTGCAATCTGTTATTCCAGTCATCCAAAATCTCATTCCTTCCCACGCTCACCCTCACCCAGGGCCTGGCTGTGCAGTGCTGCAGAAGAAAGGGGGTGATGGAAACCATAATCTACTTTCTTAGGGATTGGGGAGTGGGTGGCAAGGAAAAGATACTTCAGCTTGAAAAAAATGCTGTCCTTTGTCACGCTAGTGAATGCTTATTAAAACAGTCACTCTGACAATTTGGAAGACAGATCCTGTTACCAAGAGCCTCAAGCTGTAGAGAAATGGATCTAGAAGAGGAGAATGCTTGAGCATGTTGGGTACTCCTCTGCTGCTTTGAGCAACATACTACGAGTGAGATCTACCTGGGCAAGGAGTGGCCAGTTTGACAACTGGTGATTGAAGGGACTTCTGAGAAGGGCAGCTCACCTCTCTGGTGGCCCCAAATGTAAACCATCTAAGGAGCCGCTGAGATGAGGCCCCACCCAATTAGAAGAGTCAGTACCCCAGGCAACAGAAAATAGGACCTCCTGGCAGGCTTGCCCAAAGCTCTCCCTTCCTTTAAGACGAGGCGAACCAGTCCAAACGCAAAGACTAGCCCTTCCCTCCCAACCTGCCCTTTCAGAGTGTCCCAACATTAACAAATTAAGGGAAGGAAATTAGCCATTAACAAATCAAGGGAAGGAAAGGTGGGTTACGCACAGAAGCCAGTTAATAGAAAAGGAGGTTGGTAAGTTAAGGGTCAAAACAGAGAGTGAAATTTGAGTGTTGTTATTTTTGTTGTCATAGCATTACTCAGAAATAGAATTTCAGTAATATTTTGAAAGAACTGTATGGCACAAGAAAAGAATGCATGGCCTAAATAAGCCACTCACAGGCTCCCAAACTGGATGAGCAAAAAGAGGGCATCTCCCGAAATGCACTCTGCAGACAGAGGGCTCTGGATAGAGTTGGATAACGGTGACTCTTAGAAATGTAGACACCCATAGACGATTGGTTGGGTCCCACTGTTCTCTCAGCTCCCAGGTAGGGGAGCTTCTGATGTCCCTTGAGGATAGCTACAGATAGTCATGCCCCTCCAACCTTACTCTTTAGCAACAGGGGGGAGAAGGTGGTCTCTGCCTCAGTTTTGTGTCTAATCTCATATGCATTCACCAGATTGATGTGACTTTATTTATTTGTTTATTTATTTATTATTTTAATTTTTAAGATAGAGAGATCGTGTGGGTTGGGGGTGAGAGAGAGGGAGAGAGAGAGAGAGAGAGAGAGAGAGAGAGAAAGAGAATCTCAAACAGGCTCTACATCAGCACGAAGCCCCATACAGGGCTTGATCCCGCAACCCTGGGACCAGGACCTGAGCTCAAATCAAGAATCAGTCAGTTGCTCAACCAATTAAACCACCTAGATGTCCCTGATAGGACCTAATTTAGATCTAAAAGGTTATGCTAGATGGTTAAACAGTAAAGTGATATTTTCAAAATGAGAAAATAGCATTACTTTAAATTGTTGGAAAAAAAGATAAGAGAATATTTTGTGAGTGCAGCTCAGGGAATACCTTCTTAAACATGATGCAAAAAGTAAATGAAATAAAATAAAAATTTGATATGTTTGACTACATTAATATTTAATGCCTATGCAACACAAAGAGCCCACAAGCAGATACAAGTTAAGCAGAATATGTGCAAAAAATAAATAGACAATGCATTTGTATTCAGAAAATTGAATAGGTATGAATCCTTAAAAATAAATAGAATCAACCAGAGAGAAAAATGGGCATTGATCAATAATCCAGTTAAGAAAGCAGAACTCAAAGGGCTACTGAAGAACTGAAAAGTTTGTCAATCCTAACAGCAAGCATGAAATTAAAAATAAACAATGGAATATAATAGGCAATATTTTAGAAGTCTGATTAATACTAAAATAATGAAAAGAGAAGGAAATAAAACATTTCTTTTTTTTAATTTTTTTTTAACGTTTATTCATTTTTGAGAGACAGAGAGAGACAGAGCATGAGCGGGGAAGGGGCAGAGAGAGAGGGAGACACAGAATCCAAAGCAGGCTCCAGGCTCTGAGCTGTCAGCACAGAGCCCGACGCGAGGCTCGAACTCACAAACTACGAGATCATGACCTGAGCCGAAGTCAGACACTCAACCTACTGAGCCACCCAGGCACCCCTAGATAACATTTCTGATATGCATAACTAACAATTCCACTTCTAGTCATATAACCAAAGAATCCATGGCCATGAGCTTGAAAGAGGCAAGTTGAAGACTATTCATGCCAACATTATTTGTAAAACAGAAAAATGAGAAAAAATCACCCCTTCATGAGTGGTTGGGTAAATAATTTGAGCCATGCTTCTAAAATGGAGTTGCATGTAGCAGTTAAAATAAACCAAGCTACCTGTACAACACGTGTCAATCTCAAAAACATAATGACAGTACATATTATACCCATGGAGTAATATTGTGAAGATATATAAATAGAGAATACTATTTTTCTTTGAAGGGAAGGCACGGTATACCCAGGTCTCTGTATTTGTGATATTTCTATTTTTCAAAAAATAAATAAGGCAAATGTTAATGTTAATAAACTAGGCGATGGGAATACAAAGATTTCCCAGTGTCCATAAGATGTAAATACTGCCTAATGAAAACAGTAATAATAATAATGATTATTCAAGGAAGTCAGATCCTAGAACCCCCAATCCATAAAACATGGAATGCCTCCTTGACTTTGTACCTTGGGAACTTCATAGAAGTCTCAGCCACACTCGGATGTTTCTCTACTCGTTACAGTACATGCCAAGGATAATTGGTTTGACTCTACAAAAGAAAAGCTAAATATAATAATTCATATAGCTAAAGTACCACATATGTTCAATTGCTACACATTTTTATGCTTTTATTATGATTTTTTTAATGTTTAGTTATTTTGAGAGAGAGAGAGAGAGCGTGCATGTGCACACACATGACTGGGGAGGGAAAGAGAGAGAGATAAGGAGAGAGAAAAGACCAAGTAGGCTCCACTCTGTCAGCACAGGAGCCTGACATAGGGCTCGATCTTGCTCTCAAAAACCCATGAGATCATGACCTGAGCTGAAATCAAGAGTGGGATGCTCAATGGACTGAGCCACCCAGCTGCCCCAATCACTACATAATTTTAAAATTGAGTAGATTCAAAATAAATAAATGAATTAAATTAAAATCAATTTAAATTAAATGAAACTGAAAATGAAACTGTCTCTTTTTCTTTTCATAAATTCATAACTGACACCAATCCTTTTGTATCTAATTTATTACATTTTAACCATGAGACATAATCATCAATTGTTGAATTAAAAATATGAATTTTTGTGAAGGCATTACCTATGGGTTATGGAAATTCTATCCTGGAGTTCAGTCTCATTTCCTTGATGGTGGAGAAGAGTCAAACACAGGCTGTAAAACAGAGCAGACAGAAGCAAAGCAAAGCAAGTCCTAACCTCTGGCCCTTCTGGTTCTACAGGTGCATTTTTCTGGTGTGGTGACCTGTGTGGGCGCCCACCCATTATTCTCACTGTTCCAAGGCCATTGTCCTTGTCATGCAGGTGCAGAGAAAAGATGCACTTTACTCAAGGGCATATCATCACACAGTCTTTTTCCTTGTATATGAAACATCATTTGGAAACATTGAGTTCCCAGTGAGAAGTTATTTTGAAACGAACAAACAAACAAACAAAAAAAACCCCAAAAAACAATTAGAAAATCTAAACAATTGGGGTGCCTGGGTGGCTCAGTCGGTTAAGCATCCGACTTCGGCTCAGGTCATGATCTCACAGTTCGTGGGTTCAAGCTCCGCGTCGGGCTCAGTGCTGACAGCTCAAAGCCTGGAGCCTGCTTCAGACTCTGTGTCTCCCTCTCTCTCTGCCTCTCTCTCTCTCTCTCTGTCTCAAAAATAAATAAAACATTAAAAAATTAAAAGAAAAGAAAATCTAAACAATTGAGCAGCATATCATATAGTATGTACCTGAACAGTATGTGTCTGTATTGGGTAATAATGCATAGAAAGCTAGTGAATATATCTGAAACCATAGATACATATAAATATGTATAATATGAAATAATTTTCAAATATGACCGTTCAGTCTGAATGAAATGACCATTTTTTTCTCTATAATTACAGAGGGGACTGCAACAGTACTCTCCACTGTGGTCATCACTGCTGAACAATTAACCTTGACCTTCATTAAGGCCTCTGCTCTGCTGGTAATATTTACAACTATTGAAGTGAGTCATTTTCTTGCTGATATAACAATTTCATGGGCAGTAGTAGTACCCCAAATGGGAGAACATTAAGACTCACTTCCAGAGGCTTTATTTGTCTTCAAGTGAATCCATTATGGAGAGAATTTAATCCCTTACTGACTCTAGAATTGCAAGGCATAGTACTTAAGCAATGGAATTATGTTAAACTACTAATTATCTATTGTACATTTGAAACGTAAACAATTTCATTTTCCATAATCACTTTTTTCCCCCCATTTCAGTTTTATATAACTAAATTCACTTGTTAAAATGACATTACAAAGAAATCTTTGGGGGAAAGAATTAGAGTTCGAGTTATATAAAAACAATTATAATAATTTACTACTAATCTTTTCTGATATATTGTGCTTATTCACAATAGAAAATTCCCTATTTATATTATAAAGAAATACATTAATTTTCAGAGTGGATGTGAAGTTACCGAATTTGGGACGGTCATATTTCACAGGGTTGTTATTCACTGGTGTCAAGTTGAAAAATATTTTTTAGAAACTTCTACTAAAGCATTTTCTGTCATCACTTATTGCATTACTGTTCAAATATGTTATTAATTTACTCAAAATGAAGGGAGAATTATGGCTTTAGCATTTACTTTATGGATTATAGTGTTCATGTTTTAGATAGAAAATTGTTTCTAATCTTGCCTTATGTGTATACATCCAATTGTTCCTGCCATGTGAAGTTGGTATCCAAATTCCAGACTTCTGAAGACTAAGTCCATATTATTAGGCAGCTGAGAAGAGAAAGATTTAAAACTACTGGGTACATTTGGAGTGATCACTTAAATGTCTAAGAATTCCTTTTATCAGCTACTGAGATCCAGGAAACTTGTGGTGACATAGTCACTGTGGTTTAACAGAAAACACATTTTAATTTTGTGTTAAATAAAATTGTTTTCTTTTCACTAATTAAGATGGAAAATCCTATCACTTGATAACTGCCATCTGTAAAATATTGACTGCGTCTCCATGCCTTCATGTACATAGATATACTGTCTCTGTTAATTAAACCATAAGTTAAGTATTATTAAGTGCATTTTTCAAATGAAGTCTTGAACAGGAAGAAAGTGAAAATAACTGCAGGCCGAGGTGGCAAACGGCTAGAGCCATGAGCACTGTCTTTGTTTATCTGCCCACTCTGTGTGTGTTCCTTCCTTTCCATCATACTGAGCACAGGACCAAGGTCAGTCCTAACCAAGGGTAGCCACAAATCTTACATGGGTCCTCTCTTTCCCAACGTAGTTAAGCAGATAGAGTATGGCTCTCGTGAGGACTTCAAAGGCAATTTAGGATCCAAGGGAAATCTTGTGTGTACTTGAACAGTCATTAAAGGAGTAGAAATATACACCTACAATCCTTTGTCTGCAACACTTGAGACCGGGCATATTTAAAAAAGCATAACGTTTCAACTGTTAGAAACATAACAAGCATTTCTTGTGGGGATCGGTACAAGGAAACTCTAATCAGACATCAATATTTTTGCAGACAGGTACATGAATCTTCATGCTAAGTAAGATAAATTTTATAGATAGCCTCTTTGTTTCATTGTAAATAAAGTTTATCTACCAAATAAGTTGTTTACAAACCTTCACATCGTCTTTTTTTTTTTTTTTTTTTTTTTAACTAGGCTGCACGCCCATTGTGAGGCTTGAACTCACACAATCCTAAGATTAGTAGTCGCCCGCTCTACCGACACAGCCAGTCATGTGCCCCACACTGTCTTCTTTGTAAATTGCAGAATTGTGGGTAAGAGAGAGAGTTGCTGCTGAAAGTCAGGATTGTGCGGCAGCAGGAACGTTGACTGATTTACTTGTCCATTCGTCTCTGCTACTCTCAGTGCTTAGGGCACATCTTGATTTTCTCCTTTTGGCCAGACCTAAAATGTCGTTGCCTAGATAGTTCTAAGTAAACAAAGGAAAGCAAAAAATAATACTTCTTGAATCCTCAACTGGTGTTTTATAAACGAACACGTCTTCAAAATGGTTTATAATTATAACTTATTATATATATATATATAAATATTTTATAATGACTATTGTAATTAATGACATTTGGTTGAAACTGTGTGTATAAGAACAACTATTTGATGAAGATTCTCATTAACCATCATCTCTGTAGACCTACATTGAGATTATTCACAGATACTCAATGCTGGTCTGATAATTTATGGAAGGTAATTAGATCACTGATAGAATCTAAATTTTCTGCCACGAAAATGTACATTTTTTTCCTTTTTTTTTTTTTTTTGGCCTTATTGGCTCATGCTTTGAAAGAGTCATTTCTCCAACTTGAATTATATCCTCATCAGACTTTTCTATATTGTTCTAAATCACTGGTACATAAGGCAATAGGAAAATTTGGTAAAAACAAAGAAACAAAGTATATGTATATATATATATATATATATATATATATATATA
>NC_064816.1:65063844-65080316 GCF_023721935.1 Panthera uncia | reverse complement strand
TATATATATATATATATATATATATATATATATATATATATATATACACACATATATATATGTATATACACACATATATATACACATATATATGTATATACACATATATATATGTATATACACATATATATATACACACATATATATGTATATACACATATATATGTATATACACATATATATATACACATATATATGTATATACACACATATATATACACATATATATGTATATACACATATATATATGTATATACACATATATATATACACACATATATATGTATATACATATATATATGTGTATATACACATATATATACACATATATATGTATATACACATATATATACACACATATATATGTATATATACATATATATACACACATATATATGTATATATACATATATATATACATATATATATATATATTATGTGTACTCTAGTCACATATATTAGCATTGCTATACCAATGTCTAACAATGTCTGTGGTACCACACGATAAGATTCTGAATTTTTTGACATTGACTCATATTGAAACCTTTTATTTATTATTATTATTGCTTTTCCCCCGGCCCTGCATCTGGGAATGAGGGATTGAATTTTATTTATTATTTTTAAGTAGGCTCCACACTCAACGTTGGGCTTGAACTCATGACCTGAGACCAAGAGCACCTCATGACTGAGCCAGCCGGCACCCCATACTGAAAGCTTTTAAATAGCAGTTATTGTTTCTGTACACAAGAATGATGTGGCATAATGTAATTATCCCAGAATAAAATAAAATAGAAAAAAATCTTAGACTTAGGATTCAGGTTGGTCTTTGTGGGCTTTGCAATTAACTCTTTCTCACTAAAAAAATATATATTTATTTATTTTGAGAAAGAGAGAATGCACGTGTACTTGTGAGAGCAGGGGAGGAGCACAGAGAGAGGGAGAGAGAGAATCTCAAGCAGGCTTAGCACCGTCAGCACAGAGCCCGACTTGGGGCTTGATCCCATGACCCTGGGATCATGACCTGCTGAAATCAAGAGTTGGATGCTCAACCGACTGAGCCACCCAGGAGCCCCGAATCCTTCTCATTTTAGTCACCTAAGCTGACTTATTTTCTCATTACCCTGACATTACAAAAAATGAATTTGCACTTTGCTCAATTCTATATGTTTCCAAAATATTTTGCACATATACAGACACAAAGTACAAGATAAATTAATTTTATTCCATCCTAGAAGTTCTAAGCAATGCTATTATAGTCTTCACATGAGGTGGTTATCAGTAATATTTTAATTAAGCTTGATCACTGATAATATTGATAATTGAAAATATTGATAATTCTCATGAATACTGAGTGCCATAGTTCTTCAAAATTTTATAAAACATCAATGGAAAACACACATCATAGGAAGCAAAAGACTGGGGGACAGACGCACAAAGACAGAAATGCAGGTATGAACCTATAACACAATCATTTATGTGTTAAATGTACTAAATTCACTCAATTTCATCATTGTCAATTTCTAAAACCCAAAGTCCATTAATTGTCATTGTACTTTTACTCTGACCTAAGACATTTGTATATTTAGTGGAGTATAATAAATAAATACACAAATACATAAATACATAAATACATAAGAAAAGAGGAGGGGCTGCTGAGGAGCTACAAAAAGTCAAGTTTATGTATTCCCATAGCTTCTTCTCTTTGACTTTTGCACTGGGTCTGAAAGTGAATTCCTAACATCAGATACATCCATATTCCACATCAATATATCCCAAAGGCGGTAGATTGTCGCTCTCCCGTATACTGACGTTAAAACTGCAATGCTCTTTCCCTACAAACACAGCACTGTTTACACCTAGTCACACACCTCAAGATGTATTGTTTTGATGGGACAAGAATAAGCACATGAGGCCATCTGTGTCTTCAACAGAGACCATAACAAATTTAGCCACCCGAGCTCTCTGTCTCATGTAGGGATTTAACCCAGTACCTGCTCTCATGTGCAGCAAGGTCCAATAAATGGAATGAGCCCCCATCCCAGTGAGTGACGAGGACAGAGTACTCATTAATTTAACATTCTTCTTCTCCAACTCTATCATTTCAATACCAGGCTCCATCTACAAAGAATGCATCAAACTTCATCTTCGTTGACTGCTCGATGTGAGGGGTCCATTTCCTTTCTCATATTTCTCCTTCATGATCATTTACTAACAAACATACCCACAGCTCAGGATCTTAACAGAAGAGATGATTAATGAAGTCTAAATAGTCATAAAAGGAAAATTCCCATGAACTAGATAAACACAAGAATTACAAATGTGATGAATAGGAATAAGATGCTACAGAAATTGATATTGCCAAGCGTATCATTTGAGCCACATTTCGATACTCATAACAATTACTTAGAATCAGCAACAACGCACAGCTAATCAACTACATCTGTTCATCTTCACAGCTGTTATCCCGGAAAAAAAACACCACCGTCCTCCCCACTCGACTCCAAACACGCTGTGATGGTAATGAACACCTATCCTGATGAGGAATACAGCCTAACATCTTGGAGAAAATTCAAATAGAGGTCCATTTGAAAGTCAGAGATAGGGAGTTACCAAGGAAACTAGCTGGCGAGGTAGCGAAATGGTCTAACTTTGAGCGATGTGAGTTTATTTTTTATCAGAATCAACTTTCCATTCATTGTTACTTACTATTTTAGAATGGTTAGAAAACAAAATAAAATCGCAAGTAATAGAGGCCTGCCTCTACGTAAAATACTGAATCGTTTATTTGTTTCACTCACTCATCATGAAGAAAATATATTTACTTTCCAGCCTTTGCTAATACTTGCAGCCATATATACATACACATGCCCTCGTACTAAGTGGAAACAGGAAAATGCAGAGTAGTAATTAACTAGTTAAAACTATGATAAGGTGTTAAGAGAACATTTCACAGGGATAACTCACCTAATCAGGAAGTTCAAAGGTTGACTGCTTTCTTTGAAAACATATCATTTAAGCAAAATCTAAATGGAAATCTTATTAAGAGACTTGGATGGGTGTAACATGAGAAAAGCCCTACATGGAGAGAAGCATAGGATTGCCATTTTGAAATAAAACCGTTTACGGCCTGGATAGGAATGGTCAAAAGGACTGTTAAAGGAGGACAGGCGAGGAGAGAGAGTATGCCTCACCGGTTCACTTTGTTAGGGGTTTGGGGCTTTATCCTGAGAACAACTACAAGCCCAAGAGCGTTTCTGAGCAGGGGAATAGCCATTATTTTAGGGACACCATTTACCGGGTGCTTATTCTGTGCCAGGCACTGTTCCAAGCAGGTTTATGCACAGCAGTGCGGTGTGGGCTGCTATTACTAAACTTATTTTCCAAATAAGGAAATTGAGGCTCAGAACATCAAACATCTGGTAGGGGGCAGAGCACAGGTTCCAGCGCTCAAGCATTCTGCCTCCAGATTCCTCAGGCTAAACCACCAGGTCGTTCATCACATACCTCACTGCGGCCACCTATCACATTTCCGATACGATTTAGGCAATTTCCTCTCCCACCAATGTACTATCTCTTGCATCAGGGTCCATGTTTTTGTTTGGATCTCTGTCTTTTCTTTTTTTGCCTTCTCTGCAAGAATGCAGTAGGTTATTAACAGAAACGTGTTGATCTCTACCCAGTTGTGTAGCGCATGTTGCAAGCCTGCCGGTCAAATCCTAGCTGCCCAGTTACCAGCAGTGAGACTTTGGGAAGCATAAACTCCTTTTTGGCTCCATCATGTGCAATATAGAGAGAATTCCAGGTAGTGCAACCTCTCCGTAACGTATGATGGGGACTGAATGGCGTGTGCGCATGAACAGTCCCTGGGTTGGCTCAGTTAAATGTCTATTTAATTTAGACATTGCAAGTACTATTTCTCATTGTTTTTCCTTCCCATACTTGCTTCTAATTGGGTATTCTCCCGACATATAAACTCTTATTTCTCTATTTCTGTTCAGTAAAGAACAAAACAGTGCACAAGGAGGAAATGAGAAATTGTAGGTGACAGGTGCCTGGTCTCCAGATTTGCAGAACCAGAACCTTTTGATCCTGTGGCTTTACTGTCGTCCTCTAGTTTGGCTTGCTGAATTCCTGGGGCAGCCGTGTCAGGAACCACCAAGCCTGGATACATGAAAACGGAGAGAAGGTTTCTCACACGATACTCTTTTCTGTTATCCTCATCCTGGTAGATCCATCCACCCCATTTATGGCCCCTCTGGCATGTACAGTGTGGCTCTTCTGTGTTTTTCTCTGGCACTTAATTCCCTGCTCCCCTTGGCCTGGGTCCCAACCATTGCAAAATATATGCCCGAAACTTCCTTATCAGAACAATACTGCCTTTTCTAAGGCAACTGTGAATACCACTTGTTCTCAGAAATATAATCCTTACCATTTTTCTTTTCCAAAGACAGTAGGTGAATTTCTCCAGCACCTAAATCCTCTCTTGTTATCTTCTTTTATTTCTACTTGGCCAGGAGGACTGAAAAAGACGGCAGGGAGGCAGAGAAAATACAAAACCAGAATATTTGAATAAAAACTTGTATAAAGAACACTTCTTATTCCCAGTCGAGGAGCTGAATAGACAACTTTATAAAATACCTAACAACCTGAAGTTCCCCTGGCATCTTCTTTTTTAGTTCGCCATTATTCTGTATGATAGTCTCTTTGCCCCCAAAGACCAATTTTCCCATTTATTCATGAGTATTCATTTTCCCTAAACTTTTGACTTTGACCCTTTCCTAATTAAAACACATGGTTATCCTTCTGGTAGAAGTCCATATCCAAATTCTTTCTCATTAGTGGACATAAATAACTGTTATGGGGATAACTCCTCATATCTCTGCCTTTACCCATCAACCTTATTGGAAACCTTTCTTCAGTGCTTAAGACATCATCTCAAACTAAGCTTTGTCCAGAAACACATGGAACTTGTTAGAAAATACCATTTATTACTACATAGTGTATCATCACAACGACATTGCTATATAGTTTCTCATCCATTTTCCTGGAGGGAAAAATACCAAGTCATTAGATAATTTTGCAATGACAGAAATTGCTAATGGTCAGTAACGAATGCTACCTCCAGAAGAGAAGGAGCGATAACAGCTAGGTTTCCCTGTCTCTTTACAGATATTCTCTCCATAGCCACCAGTGAGAAGGAAATGAATGTCAGACTGCTTGGGCGAGCGTGGCCCCGACCTTCACATTCTGATTCACAAACTTCCCAAATCCTACCGTTGCATTATTACCAGTTGAATATAGAGTTCATTCGTCCATCCTACTTTGGGGCATGGGGAATGCCTTCTATCTAAGTTGAGTTCATCACTTCATACCTTGACATAAATGGACACTGTTCAGGCAAAATTCCCCATAAAATGTTGCCAGTACTTTGTATTTTTTTTCTTCCTTTGATCACCAAACCACTTTAATACTGTGCTCAATTATAAATCCCATTTTACGTTACTCTGCCTGGACAGCTCCCCTTATCTCTTTCCCTTGGCTGAAATCTTGCAGTGGTGCCCATGGCAAGTCTCCAGGTGACCTTCAGGCAGGATGGGCTTAATTCCTCGCTGCTTTTTGCAAACCATAATTTTCTCGTCCTTGGGCCAAAACCCTTCCTTCTTCAAACTTCGGGCCACCCAGTCGTGCTAGTGGTCCCTCCCTCCCTATTCTCATTTCCTCTAAGCCACTAAAGTAAACATTTCTTGGACATTTCTGAACTGCCCACGTTCACTTCATCTAGATCAATAGTACGATATATGCAGGCATTTGCCTTTATATTCATACTCTATTATAGGACATTTGTGACCACAGAAAGCTCTAACAGGAGGTGCTGGTCTCACCTGTATCCATAGCTGACTGTTGTTGGGCCAACAACCTCTTCTGACCTGGAGGAGACAGTGGAGAATTTATTTGTTTTTCTGAGACTTTGGATTTAGGGTCACACAGACTTCAAGAGTGATAGAACAATAGGTTGCAAGAGTAATGGTCTATAATCACCTATGCTGAGCTCCTCAGATCTATCCTGATACCCTGTTCCCTAAAGCCTTAGTTCTAACTGTCCCCCATATTCAGTGACATACGTCCTTATCCTTCAAATAACGTTGGTGTCTTCATTAAGTTTATCATCTCTATCCTTACCTCATTTGCCTTTTTAAAAAAAAATACCTCTCTGATAAGTACTTCAAGGACTCTGTACCAGTTAGCTACTGCTGTGTAACAAAGTAACTGAAATTTCGTGTTGCTGAAACAGCACAATAATTATGGACAATTATTCAAGTTAGGAAATTAGTCTAGTCTCAAATGGGGCCTATCATCCATCTGCACTCAGTCCCGAGTTGTATCGGTGGCTTTCCCAACCTTGACTGTGCTCTTTACACATCACCGGGTGCTTCAGCTGAAACAGCTAGTCTGATTGGGGACTGGTTTCTATGGTTCTTCATTTTCCATAAGGCCAGCCTGTGGCTGCTGTGTCAGGGTAGGGGCAGGGATCCCAAGACAGAAAGAGGGAAAGCATGGCAGTCTCCTTGAAGCCTGGGCATGAAACCTGCACATCAACACTTCTGGTGTACCTGTTGAACAAAGTAAGTCACAAGGGTAGCCCAGACTCACAGGGAAAAGAATAGACACCATCTCTTCATGAGAGAGGTGAAGTATAACATTGTAAACGGAGTCATGGAAGAGTGAATGATTATAGTCAGGTTTGTAACTGACCACAAAGTCCCCCTGATGAAATCTCAGTTCCTAGGCCCACTTACCATGAAGCCACATCTTTCCAGCTTTCTGAGATTGTTGAACTGCCAGGCGAAAATCCTATCACTGTAGAGACTAATCCTGTGACAAAATCATTTTTGCACTTTTGAAATGGGTTTTTAATATTCCTCAGAGACTCAGGACATTCTCCCAAGCTCCTCATTGTCTATTTTAAACTCTCTCCAATCTCCTTGAGCCACAGATACAACTATCTCAAACCTATGAGAGGGTGAGATACTGTGTCATGTGTCATTGTATGAGTACAGGTGTCATTACTCTGTGAAGGCACAGTAATATAGAAAGACCTGTGCAGAGAAAGATATGCCAAATTTTATAAAGAACGGACTGAAAAAATGGCATTCTTTGTAGTGCCAATCACCTGCAACTCATAAAATTAATGTGTCATTTAAATAAAGAATAGAGTCAATCTATCTAATACAGAAAAATGGGGAAAAAACCAAAATGTTTCAGCTCTATACTTACCACTCCCAATTACCACAGTTCACAGTTGTGAACTGTGGGCAACGCATTATCTCCTCTTGGCCTCTGCTTATCAATCTATAAAATAAACAGATCGAATACAGTGATCAGTAAGGTTACTTACAGCAAAAGATATATTCATCCAGGGAATTTGATCTGGAGATATAAAAAACCCATAAGTTTAATGTTCTGCAGAAATAAAACAAAACAGGCCATTTGATGTTTAATGGATAAATATTTAAAAACCCTCTTCTTAGGGATATTTTACTCATGTATTTTTAAAACTTCATTTCTTTCTTTTACTGTAAGCACACTTAGAGAAAGGCAAAATTGTTCTAGAACATATCCATCTGTTCCTTCTTTTATACTTTGTTATAGTAACATATTTTCATAGCTATAGTATCATCATTTGCCTGTAAACAATGATGAAAACACCATTTAGGATTGCAGTAATTTGAAGAAATGAAAATACACAGATACAGTCATGTTTCCAAATATGTAGAACATAATGATTCCACTGTCACCACGACTTAGCTTTCAGGATAGCCAGCAGAATTTATTTTCAAATGTTCTTTATAATAAATGACTCAGAGATGAACGGAGAACTGACTGCTTGTCCAAAGCCAAGTGTTAAAGCTCTAAGGGAGAGTTCCCATTTCTCTGTTGATGGATGCTGTGCAGTGCTCCCTGGTGTCTGTGAAGTGCAATGTCAGCTCCATGACCCTCCAGAAATTGTCAGCAACCTGGGCCAAGCAACCTGGACCACTCTTCAAGGCATATCCTAATGTGGGTGGCTGTGAGGTGGGTGGGGTCCTATAGATGGTCTATTCCATCTATGCTGTTGAGTGAAGTTACCTACAAGCGGAATTTTTCAGAAATTTCTCTAGAATTCAGGAATTTACCTTTATTGTTAGAATAAGGACTGCATGTTAGACTCTTTTTAAAAAAATATTTTTTAAATAATATAAAAAACATTTTTAATAATATTTTTAAATAAATAAATGATTTATTTTTAATTTTTTTAATGTTTATTTATTATTGAGAGACAGAGAGAGACAAAGCATGAGCAGGGGAGGGGCAGAGAAAGGAGGAGACACAGAACCTGAAGCAGGCTCCAGGCTCTGATGTTAGCACAGAGCCCATCGCGGGGCTCAAACTCGCAAACTTCGAGGTCATGACCTGAGCCAAAGTTAGACGCTTAAACGACTGAGCCACCCAGGCGCCCCTCTTTTTAATTTTGTTAATGTTTATTTATTTTTGAGAGAGAGACAGAGCAAGAGTGGGGGAGGAGCAGAGAAAGAGGGAGACACAGAATCTGAAGGATGTTCCAGGCTCCGAGCTGTCAGCACAGAGCCTGATGCAGGGCTTCAACTCACAAATTGTGAGATCATGGCCTGAACCGAAGTCAGACACTTAACCAACTGAGTCACCCAGGCACCCCAAGACCCTTTATGTAACAAGTAAAGTCTTGAAAATAAAATGACAGGTATATATTTAAAATGATCAAATTAAATCAGAATTAATTCTAACCTCTGTTTATATATTCACATTAATTTTCTCTAAAAAGTAACTTTTAATAATGCCGAAGGCATGCCACTCACTTTGGGACAAGGGGCCTTCTGTCAGCCACTGTCTTCTCCCCGGCTCTGTCTGGGATAGCAAACTCTTCCAACAATTCCTATAGTTTGATGTGACTATTTCTCCCTCAAGACAAACAAGCAAGCAAAACCCAAACAAAAAACAACAACAAAGCAATACCAATGTTCTGGCTATCAGGACCCAGGTAACCAGTTCAAAAGTTTTGTAGATTAATAGCATGGAAGCTATAGTCTTCATTAACACTTTATTAAAGGTATAGGTTCCCAATCAAAGCGCATGCTTTTGTCATCACAACTGAGACCCAACTGTGTGACATAGATATCACTTCCTCATTTGCAATGAGAAAATGGACGTTTGGTATGTTGAGCAACTTTCCACAAGGAAGTAAATGGAAGAGACAAAAGGGGATCTACATCCATTAAGTAATCCTTAACCCACTTAGTAGTTAAGAATATGCGAATCGCCATGCCGATTTATCACCGAGTTGGCTCTGATGTGAAATCAAAAGTTCTAGACTTAGTGACATCTCTCATCCCTTCCGATACTGACCTATCTATTCCTGGATGCCAACGATACTTACGTGGGAAGAGATACTTAGATGCATCTACTGAGCGTCCGATGAACCAAGGCCAGCTTAGGTCACCTATTTCTATATCTAATATCATTGACTCAAAAAACGATAGCTTAGTTATGAACAGTCCTCAAAATGTGCCTCATAGTTTAACTAAACCAGAATGGCTTCTCATGTGAGATAACAGTGAAGCAACATTTCTTGACTTACCCATTTTTAACTTTCCATTAAATATCTTGCCAAAGAGAGAAAAAAAGACTAATATATTGCCGTTTTGCACCGGTTCTAATGTAAATTTGGTGGGCTTCCTCGTCAATATGCTGCAATGGTACTATTTTTTTAAATGTTTGTTTATTTTATTTTTGAGAGAGAGAGAGAGAAAGAGAGAGCACACATAGGAGGAGCAGAGAGAGAAGAGACAGAGGATCTGAAGCAGGCTCCCTGCTAATAGCCAAGAGCCCCATGTAGGGTTGAAACTCACGAAGTGTGAGATTATGACCTGAGCTCCTGAGCCCCTGAGTGGATGTTGGATGCTTAATTCATTGAGCCACCCAAGTGCCCCGGCAAAGGCACTATTCTTTTTTTTTTAATTTTTTTTAACATTTTATTTATTTTTGAGAGACAGAGACAGAATACGAGTGGGGGAAGGGCAGAGAGAGAGGAAGACACAGAATCTGAAGCAGGCTCCAGGCTCTGAGCCATCAGCACAGAGCCCGATGCAGGGCTCGAACTCACGAACCGGGAGATCATGACCTGAGCCGAAGTCGGCCCCCCAACCAACTGAGCCACACAGGTGCCCCTGCAAAGGTACTATTCTTAAAGGCCCTTCTACTCCACATGTTTAGAAAAATATAAAAAGAAAAAAAAAAGAGGTAGACACCAGATCAACTTTATGCTAAATATTCCATTGAACAATTAGGACTCCTGCATTTAGGGAAGTCAATAACCCCCTCCATCCTCTCCTATTTTATGCAAAACCACTTCTCAGGGGTTCCTTCCTTCCTTCCTTCTTTCCTTTCGTTCTTTCTTTCTTTCTTTCTCTGGGAAAGGGGCAGAGAGAGAGGGAGATAGAGAATCCCAACCAGGCTCCAGACAGTCAGCACCGAGACCGGCATGGGGCTGGAACTCAGGAACCGTGAGATCATGACCTGAGCCAAAACCAAGAGTCAGGTGCTTAATTGACTGAGTCCCCTAGATGCCCCCCTCCCCCAGGGCTATTTCTTTTCACCTCTTTGAACTAGATTCGGGGCAGGTTCTATTTTTCCTCTGATTACACTCATAGTAAAACATGTTCTGATGTCATCTGGTCACAAAACAAGTCTTAGTTTGATAATGAATATGTCCAGCCGTATGTCATCATTAGAACCTTAGTTTCAATACCAGCCCCCCTCCCCGGACCTGCCCCTACGCACCTCCATTGTGGACCATCCATTGCAAGAAAGACAGAGTGGTACTTTCGTCCCTCTTCCCCGCTGACTGCTTCTCTGCCTCTCTTTTTCTAACCAGTGCTCCTTGACACCTCTCCAAAGTAGGATTGGACAGCCAAGGGAGGGAAGAGAGGAAAGGGAAACAGGAAAATCACCTCCTGGCTAATACCACTGTGAGTTCCAGTCTGCACTGCAGCTGGCCTGTGCGAACACTGCGTTTTCGTTAAGTATTGCGTGAACCGGTTCTCTGAGAATTTTTCATCTCCCATGTGACATCTGACTCAGAGAAAGGTGCTCCACCTGCTGAGTACTTAGGACTTCTTCCTTAGCCACCAGGCCTGCCATGGGGTGGCCCCAACATCGACTACAGATGTCCTCTCTAGAGAGACACTGAGGAAAACCCTTTGTCATCTCTCCCGAATCTATGACCAATCCCTGGACCATGGAAAACACTGGTGCAAACTGCAGCCTAACAAATCCAGGCAGCACAAGCCCATTCCTACCTCTGCTTTGCTCCATAATCAGGGCCACAAGCCATCATACCCTCACACTTTTATTTTCCTCGGGAATCTATTAAGGTGGAGGCTGCTGGCAGTGCAACATAACAGCATTTACATTCTCTGGGTGGTCCCTCTCAGCAGGTGATGGAAGTGAAATTCTCACGCCCCACTCACGCATTCACAAACGCATCCTGACTTGGGCGAAGGGCCATGCTCCCTTCCTGCCATCCTTCGTGCCTAATTCATACTCCTAACCTGTCGTTATTTGCTCCAAATAACTGTGTCTCCAAACTCTTTTATCAGTTGGAGATCAGTTACAAGCTAAAGGGCTAGTTGTCAAGCACTTTATTTTCCTGCAAGGAAGATGCTTGTCTGACGCCTCGCTTTGGAATCTGTCAGCTAAACCTCAGGTAACACTGAAACTAAACCGGTTACAAGTCTCTTTTAAACACACTGCTACAGATGTTCCAGATGCAAAGCAAGGGGTAGGGATTGCAATGGCAGGCTCGGTGAATTTCAGGTGAGTTTCAGGCCCAGAAGCAGGGACAAGATTGCAGATCTGGGAAGGAGCAAATGTCTGTGGTGGCCTCTACAGAGTGAGGCCGGAGCTGTGCCCACTGGGAAGGCAGAGACTGCCCTGATCCATGAGCTCTTGGGCCTAGGGAGAAGGAGGACACAGCTTCATCCTTGCTGCCAGCTGGGAAATAAAGGGGGTACGGAGAGTGCGGTGATCCTGGTAGCACCGATAGGGGACAGCAAAGGCTGGTTTTCGTGGCCGACATGGTCACACTATGGAAACGTCCAAATGTTTCATATAGCCGTGTTTTCCGCTGGTAACTGATAAACATTTACCAGCCCTTTAATGCATGTAAATATATATGCAGTTCTATACAACAAGTAACACAAAACCTGGAGGTGGTGTTCTAATATCAGATAAAATAGATTTAAGGCAAAAATCTTAATAAAAAACTATGGGTAACATGTAATGATTCATGGAACAACACAACAGGGAATAAAAGTCATGAATGTATATATAAACATGAAATATATAGAGGGAAAATCTATAGTAATACAAGGAAACATGAATAATTGCACAATGAAAAGAAGAATTTTTAGTAAATTTCTCTTAGAAATTGATTAATCAAGCAGGCAATATATTAGTAAGAAGATAGATACTTTGAACAAGAGAAAATAAAGGGCTAAATTTAATTTAATGGGACATATATATATATATATATACCGAATTTAAACAATAGGGCATTTTGTTGGGCATTTGCATGGCTCAGTCAGTTAAGCGTCCAACTTTGACTCAGGTCACGATCCTGCAGTCCATGAGTTCGAGCCCCATGTTGGGCTCTGTGCTGACAGCTCAGAGCCTGGAGCCTACTTCGGATTCTTTGTTTCCTTTTCTCTTTTCCCCTCTCTGCTCTCACTCTATCTCCCTCTCTCTGTGTCAAAAATAAATATAAAAAAAATAAATTAATTAAATAAACAATAGGGCGTTTTAACACCCGATTTTGAAGAATATGATAAAAAATGTGTATGTTAGTATTGTATCTGAGTAAGTCAGTTTTTATGTATGTATCCTTGTACATTTTCAGCTTTAAGAAAAGGTTTTTTTTTTTTAATGTGATGATTATTATTTTTAGTTTGTGTTTCCGTTTTCCAAGGCTGTGATCAAACTATTCCATGGTGTATCTTATGTTTGTGGACACTCATATTCTGTGGTGAAAGCAGTAGACTTTAAGTCTCATTTTAAAACACACAAAGGATTTCATGCACAGCTGCTTAAGAACTTTTAAAGCACTTTAAAAACCTCCAACCAACCAACCAGCCAACCAAACAAACAAACAAAAAAAAAAACTTTTAAAGCAAAGTAGATCCTCAGAAGTCCTAGAAACTTATGCTCCTGTGACAAGAAATGAAATGACAATTCTTGAAACTTTATACCATCATATCTCATGCCAAGGGTCACAGATGCTGAGATAACCGGAAAGAAGCATTACAAAAATTTGATTAAAGAAATAGACTGAAACCATGGGCAAAGCAAGAAATAGATGACACTCCAGCCCAATAAACAAACACTGTGCCCAATAGAATTAGACACAGCCAAAAATCTAAATAAAGAATTTCATTGGGAGGTATTTTTTTAAGGTCAATTTTTACCCATCTATACATTGAAGAAGTCACTGTTGTTGTGAACCCAGAGGATCTTTTGACAGTTACCAGTGTGGAGGTGCAAAAGGAGCCTTGAACTCATAGTATTCTGCAAATATTTGCCCATTTATAGAAGTGGAGATGGGGTTTTTCAAGAATAACGCACTGAAAGTAGTTCATGTGCCCAAGTAGAGACGGGGCAAATATAAGGATTTGTCCAATCAGAGGCTTTCTCCCACACATGACAGTGCAATATATAAACAGGAACATTCTGACTGACACATGAACACTTAGGGGATATATTTGTTAAGGCCAGTCAATTGCCAACCATATTAAAAGCAAATTATTGAAGACGCTTCCTTTTACTCAGCTCTATGGATATGTGAGCAGAGATTAAGTCATTGTTGCCGTGTTTATTTCCCTGATTTTTACTGAGGGAAAGATTCTTATTTTATTAATATCATGAGAACTTCAAAAGCTTTTTAACTAAACTTTTCAATATGAAATATTTTCCTAGGCAAAGTGTAGAAGATTGTTTGAAGAAAACCACATCTTGAAATGACAAGTTATTCATCGCTGGTCATTTACATTATTTCTGGGTAAGACTATTTTGGCTCAGTGTTCAGAGCCAAAGATTTAAATTCATTAAATCTTTGCCTTCATTTTGCTACTCTACACATCTGAGTTTGGATTCTCAGTGCCAGACAACATCAAAAAGTCTTAAAAAACAATTTTATTTTATTTAAAAATAATGTTTTTAAGGTTTATTTTATTTTTGAGAGTGAGAGACAGACCGCGAGCAGGGGAGGGGCAGAGAGAGAGAGGAAGACACAGAGCCTGAGACAGGCTCCGGGCTCCAAGCTGTCAGCACAGAGCCTGATGCAGGGCTGGAACTCACAGACCGCGAGATCATGACCTGAGCTGAAGTCCTACGCTTAACCGACTGAGCCCCCCAGGAGCCCCTCAAACAATTTTGTTTTAGACATAGAACCAGTGTGGCATGTTTCCCAAGCAACACTGAGCCAAATATCCTTTCATTAGTGACTAATCATAAATATTTCAAGATATCTCATTAGATAACTTATTTTTAGTGAACATTTTTACAATGTTTGCATGTGCTTTTACAATCTATTATTTATATTTTGGAAGTTAATTTTTAATTTAATAGGTTGTTTTGTTACCTTTTATTTATGCCAATTACTGGTTTTACATTAATGCTAATGATATATAACTTTCATTTTAAGTATGTTTTGTAATTCAAAGTAGAATCTATGTAAAGTAAAATAATACTAGATTTTGATATATGTTGTCAACCGTTATCTCCGGATTATGCAATCGGTAAACAAATAAATAAAGCTTGGAAAATATTTTGCCATATAATAATGACTCAAACATTCTAGTGTCCCTGTTATACAAGACTCTGTGTAAGAAAGAGGAGAAGGGAGATCTCTTTTCACAAACAAAAATTAATTGTTGTTCTAATCAAGGTTAGGCTCTGTGGCTGGAAATTTTGCATATGCTATCTCATTAAATTCTTGTAAAAATCTGAGATTCACTTTTGTACCTCTTAGTGTTAAGGCGAGAAAATAAATCCCAAAGTGGCCAATAACTTGAAGTTACACTTAATAGTCAATCATGTGAAACATATTTGAATACCAGGCTTTCTCACTGTACTATACGCTGCTCAAGTGCGTGTATCAATAGGAAAATGGGCATAAACCATGTGATGCCTTCCCCTTAGGCACCCATACCAGAGATGGGCGTAATAAAAAATAGCATGTTTCAATGTGATTGCTCTGTAGTAGCATACAAAGCTAAATTCTGCTCTGGGCCTCAAGATGGGGAAGAGGAATTGACTGCTGCTCACAACCTGAAGGATGGACTGGAATCTTCACACAGAGGAGAGTGACAAGGTCAGTCCGAGCAGAGATGCTCAGACTGATAGAAAGAAAGGGTATGGCGTAAGGACCTAACAAGCAATTGCAAAAAATAAATTTGGATGCTTCAAAATAAAAACCATAACATTTCTCTGCAGCAGATGCTGTCACCGAGATGTTGGTGACCATGGGCTTCCCCTCTGCCACTTGCCTATGGAGGAGTCCTGGGGCTGGTTCCACCCCACAGAGTGAGGGGAGAACAGAGTGTGCGGTTTCCAGATCGGAGCAGGGAAAAGGATGCACCATGCCATGGTTGTGTCTGCCCTGCTGTGGCAACATACAAGATGTGCGTTGCAGTGGCCACGTTCACCATCAGCTCTCCCTGCATTCCCGTTCTCCTTTCTGATCATATTCGTTATGACGGACTGTGCTAGTTGCATTAGGCACGGTATGTTTGATAAATGAGCCTTTAGCGTGTAAGGTCGCTGAGATTTAGGGATACGCTTGTTACTATAACAAAACTCGGGATTCTAATTCAAGCACAACAAACGTATAACTAAAATGATGACTTGGGAAAATAATTGCCAAATAAGGTGGGAAGGTGCTAAAATCAATACCACGAAAAGTTCACACCAATTAGAAGATGATTAAGCCCCCACTAAACCAAAGTCTCAAAATATGACGAAGATGCAACATATTACATAGCGCCAAATTATGTGAATGGATGTCCTTTCTTCATTAGCAATTACAGGGATGAAGATTTAAGCAGCCACACATATTAACTAGTTTGTCTTCAAAGTTCACTGTTATTCCAAATGATTACACCAAGGACTTGAAGAATATACCACAAAATATGGCAGGCACATGCTGTGGTTGGGGGCTGCATAAGTTCTCTTCACTTTCTCCACCGGGCTTTTGGACACTTCTGATAGTTTTCAATAAGCATGCAATGATTTTGTTATCAGGAGAACTTCATTTAAAAACTGAAATCATTGATGGGGCTCCTGGGTGGCTCAGTCGGTTAAGCGGCCGACTTCAGCTCAGGTCATGATCTCGTGGTCCGTGAGTT
>NC_064816.1:64916605-65063744 GCF_023721935.1 Panthera uncia | reverse complement strand
GAGATCATGACCTGAGCTGAAGTCGGCCGCTTAACCGACTTCAGCTCAGGTCATGATCTCGTGGTCCGTGAGTTCGAGCCCCGCGTCGGGCTCTGTGCTGACAGCTCAGAGCCTGGAGCCTGTTTCAGATTCTGTGTCTCCCTCTCTCTGCCCCTCCCCCGTTCATGCTCTGTCTCTCTCTGTCTCAAAAATAAATGTTAAAAAAAATAAAAATAAAAAAAATAAAAACCGAAATCATTGAGACACCTGGCTGTATCAGTCAGTAGAGCTTGTGACTCTTGATCTCAGGTTGAGAGTTCAAGCCCCATGTTAACATGTAGAGTTTACTTAAGATAAAAAAAAAAAAAAAGGAAATTAAAAAAAAATGGAAGTATTTAGGATAATATTTGATTAGTACCTATATAGTGAAAGCTTTTATAGGTATGGAGACATTTCAGGAATTCCAAAAGAATGTATCAATGTAAATTGAAATATCAATGTAAATTGAAAAAAATATCAATGTAAATATATTTTAAAAGTATTTGAGTCTTTAAAGCATTATTAATAAATTGAAAGGGACACCTGGATGGCTTAGTTGGTTAAGCCTCTGACTTCGGCTCAGGTCATGATCTCACAGTTTGTGAGTTCGAGCCCCGGGTTGGGCTCTGTGCTGACAGCTCAGAGCCTGGAGTCTGCTTCGGATTCTGTGTCTCCCTCTCTTTCTGCCCTTCCCCTCCCCTCACTCTCTCTCTTTCTCTCTTTCTCTCTCAAAAATAAATAAACATTAAAGAAATGAACAAGACATTTTGTGTAAAAATGAAATAGGATTCAAAAGTTCCATATGGTTCAAAAGAGTGGGGTCAAATTATGTTAACAATCTATAAATATCTAAATGTCCAGAAAGGGGCTCCTGGGTGGCTCAGTCGGTTAATTAAGCATCCAGCTTCGGCTCAGGTCATGATCTTACAGTCCGTGAGTTCGAGCCCCGCGTCGGGCTCTGTGCTGACAGCGCAGAGCCTGGAGCCTGCTTCAGATTCTGTGTCTCCCTCTCTCTCTGCCCCTCCCCTGCTCATGCTCTGCCTCTCTCTGTCTCAAAAAAAAAAAAAAAAAAAAAAAAGCATTAAAAAAATTTTAAAAATAAAAAAATAAAAAAAATAAATAAATGTCCAGAAAGGTGAAAGAAGAGAACTGGGGGACCTTGCTGGTAACAGGGATGGGTAATGGGTAAAGAAACCATCCAGCCTGCTCCAGATCTGGGTCCCTGCCAGCATTGGGGGCCACGTGGGGTCAGTCTCCACATCCACCCAGTTTGGGCTTCCCTTGGACTGAGATGCTCTGAGTCTGTCCTGAGCTGGTAACTATTCCTCCTGTGCCCTTTGGTGTTGGAAGCACTCTGCAGACAGTGACCTGGCAACACTTCTTTTGTGACAAAAATGTGTCCTACTGAGACGAGAGAGAGTGCAATAAATTGTCACTTCTGCCATAAAAATATGACCAGAAGAGAGAAGTCATGTCTTGAGTGAACTTCGCACATTGAAAATGTCACAAGGGAGTTTTCTACTAGCCGTGGAAGCTGTAAAAACAGATTAAATTCTAGCGCCAGAGATATCATTACAAATCTTATAAAAAAGATCAAGATGGATACAGGGCTGCCTCTATAATTCGAACCTCTCAGATCTCTCAAGGTTCAGCAGGGAACATTAAATAAGAGTGAAGCATCCACAACTGACAGCAGGGAAAACTCTCAAGGGGATACTCTATCTTCTGGATAACACATTTAAAAGTCTCTTCCATTGAAAGGAAACTTTTTCAAGGCATTTACCTGAACATTCCAACATGTCTCCTGTTTCAGAAAGTCCGCGAAACATGTCTGTGCCGATCTTCAACCGTGCGGAAATTCTGAGGAAAATACCCAATGTTTGTATTCGTGTAGATCTTAAATTGTTACTGGTTGTGAGGACTGTGTTAATCTTCAGTTTGATGAAGACATAAAACATCTGTTGAAGAACCATATCAATTAAATTTGCAAACGGTAGTCACTGGTAAGGGGGTTTGGTAAAAATGGCAGCCCAGGAGCAAATCCAACACAGCACCAGCTAAAAATAATCATTGCTTTTTATTTTATTTTTATTTTTAAAATGTATTATTATTATTTTTAATGTTTTTTTAACTTTGTTTATTATTGAGAGACAGAGAGATAGAGCATGAGTGGGGGAGGGGCAGAAAGAGAGGGAGACACAGAATCCAAAGCAGGCTCCAGGCTCCCAGCTATCAGCACAGAGTGCGTCGCAGGGCTTGAACTCACAGACTGCGAGATCATGACCTGAGCCCAAGTCAGACACTTAACCGACTGAGCCACCAAGGAGCCCCCAAAGTAATCATTGCTTTTTAAATGATTGGAAACAAAACAAACCAAACCAAACAAGGATTAATAATACTTTGTGACATATGAACGTATATGGAATTCAAATTTAAGGGTTTGTAAATAAAATCTTTAAAAAAATGTTTATTTATTATTTTGAGAGAGAGAGAGAGAGAGAGAGAAAGCATGAGTGGGGCGGGTGGGGGGAGGCCAGAAAGACAGGGAGAGAGAGAGTCCCACACAGGCTCTGCGATGTCAGCACAGAGCCTAATGTGGGGTTCGATCTCCCAAACCATGAGATCGTGACTTGAGTTGAAATCAAGAATCAGATGCTTAAATGACTGAGCCATCCAGGTACCCTAAATAAAGTGTTACTGTTCTATAAATATACAAATAATAATGTCCTGCATTGTGATATATTTGTACAGAGTATAAAATGCCAATATACTATTAGCTAAAAATTATTTACTACCTAGCCCTTAATAGCAAAACTTTGCTGAATTCTAATGTGAATCATCTTACCTGCAAATATCTTATTTTCATACTTGTTTCTTTGTTATAAAATACAAAAGAGTTTAACCTTCCTGCGTTTCAACCACATGCTTAGTTTAAAAATATAAATCATAAGATATTGGGAGAAAAAATAAAATTGGTATCTATTATTTGAAAATAATAAAAGACAAACAAACAGCGGTAAAAATTCAAGCCATGAAATTTAAAAGGTGTCAAGACAAGGCAAGGCCTGGGATATTCAAAGGAACATCACCTGGTCTTTCACTTTCCAGATGAAATATTGGGACAAGAAAATGGGTCTAAAATTTAAGACTTCCCATTAATATCAACCAAATCATGGGACAAAAAAAAAAAAAAAAAAAAAAAAAAGACTGAGGACTGGTTCAGCAGGTTAGAGAAAATAATAAAGCCAATGCAACAGAGGGGGCTTTCAGTGAAGGCAGGATGCATTTTCAGAGATCCATCTTTGCCAAATCTACAGTGAACTGAAGGAAATATACCCCCAGGGGCAGGACTGGTCTCTTGCTGTGCAAGGAGGATGTTAATGAACCAGACCTCCAGGCACTTTCATGGGAGATAGAAGCAAGTCAGCCATGGGGAGAGGATACAGAAAGAGCTCATTCTTGCCTCAGGATTCCTCACAGCGCTAAATAATTCCAGAAAAGCAGAGAATTGCATTCACCAGGAAATAAAGTGGAAAATAATGATATTTATACCCAGATTGCTATGTACACACAACACAACAGTCAGAGATCATCAGAGGGAAAACAAAAACAAAAACAAAAACAATCAAGCAACAGTAACCAAATTGATCTGGGAAAACGGCACCCAGTTCCAATTCAAACCAAAGCAAACCAAACAAGCAGCAACAACAACAACAACAAAACAACAACAACAAAAGTGGCGAAATGGAAAAAACAAAATGAGCCAGTACTAGATAAAGCATAAGAGAAATGTCAGAAATGGAAAAGTTGTTGCAGAAAGGGGAAGATGAAAAGTACAGGGTCTGCTTCACTCTAGAATTAAGTCTGCATAACTACTAGAAGGATGCAGTTTCCATGAGGACAGTAAATATTATAAATCTTCCCAGCCTAAGACAGGAAAACCTAAACACAGTTAGGATGTGCAGGAGAAACAGTGTGACCAAATTAAAGTCCAGTTATATGATTTTTAATAGCAGATGTCAATCAATAATACTACAAGTCATTTGAAATATGGTATAAAACATTTTTACCAAAATCTCTGTGTGTGCACCTAAAACTAATGTAACATTGTATGTCGGTCACACTAAAAAACAAACTAACTAGCCAAGGAACTAAGTAAGTAATAACCACCTTTGAGAACATGTATGCCTATATAGCTATTAATTGAATTGTGAAAGCATGCATGTTTTAAAAATTCTTCACAGTTTTCTATGTTAAATTTCTCCTTGATGTGTATATAGAATAATTAAAATGATGGAAACTTAATTTAAATATGTTTTAATGTTTATTAATTTTGGACAGAGAGAGACACAGAGGACGAGCAGGGGAGGAGCAGAGAGAGACAGAGACACAGAATCTGAAGCAGGCTTAATCCAGGCTCTGAGTTTTCAGCACAGAGCCTGACACAGGGCTCGAACTCACAAACGGTGAGATCATGACCTGAGCAGAAGTGGGATGCTTAACCACCTGAGCCACCCAGGCGCCCTCATGGAAGCCTAATTTAAAACTGGGGGTGATACTGTTGAGAAACACAGACAAAAGAGTGAAAAACAGTAACGTAAAAAATATTTTTAAAATCATGATTAGTGAAAAGACATACAGAAGGGAAAATTCTCTAAAAGCTTGGGTCATCCCAATATTTACAAAGGTTGTGGAATACAGGTCGTTTTTGTTGGTTTTTTTTTTTTTTTTTTTTTTAAATTTTATTTATTTATTTTAATAATTTTTGCCTTTATATTTTAAAGAGTTAAAAATATTTATGCTTTTATTTTCAGTTCACAATTTCTATTTAATAATTGTTGAGAACTTAGAAAATAGAAGTAAATAGATAAAAAAAATCAACAATTGAGCACACCAAGGCAAGCCACTACAGTGAAAATAACAGGGCCTATGTTCACAACCCCACCATGGATAGTTTTCTTGTCAATAATACAATGTAACTCTGCACTAATCAATTTCCCAACCAGTATTTTTCTGTGTCTTTCCATATCTATAAATACTTTTTTGTAGCAATCCTTTTAATATTCGAATAGACCTCCATTTTAATATTCCCTTGCTTTCCACGCTGTGAACAACAAAACTTGTTTTTACTTTTCTCCTACCCTCATTGTATCTATTCATTAATCCAGAAAATATTTACTGGCTGCCCAAACTGCTGTTTTGGCTCCTTTCTGGGAACAATGGTGGAGCTACAATGATGGAGAAGATACCCTCCCTGCCTAATGGCTCCAACAGCACAGGAGTTCATCAAAAACACGTAGCAGGTGTTCCTTGCCCTCCACATCCTGGGCAACACTTGTTATTTCTTTTCTTTTCCATCGTAGTCATTTTGACAGGTGTGAGGTGATATCTCATGGTGGTTTGAATTTTCATTTCACTGATGGTGAGGGATGTTGAGCATCTTTTTGTGTATGTGTTGCCCCTCTGGATGTCTTCTTTGGAAAAATGTCTATTCAGGCCTTTTGGACATTTTTTAACCGGATTGTTTTGCTTTGTCTTGTTTGGGCTTTTTTTGATTGTTTTTTGGTTGTGTTGGATTGTATAAGTTATGTATATATCTTGAATATTAACCCTTTATCAGATACATCATTTATCAGATATATCCTGTCCTGTTCAGTAAGTTGCTGTTTTGTTTGGTTGATGAATTCCTTTACTGTGCAAAAGCTTTTTGAAAATTTTGATGTAGCCCCAATGCTTTATTTTTGCTTTTGTTTCCTTACCTTAGGAAACATACCTAGAAAGGTATAGCTATGGATGATGTCAGGGAAACTGCTGCCTGTGTTCTCTTCTAGGATATTTATGGTTTCAGGTCTCACACTTAAGTCTTCAGTCCATTTGGAGTCTATTTTCGTGTATGGTGTTAGAAAGTGGTCCCATTTCATTCTGTGTCTATAGATTTCCAGATCTCTCAGCCCCATTTGTTGAAGAGACTGTATTTCCCCCATTGTATATTTTTGCCTCCAAAAAGTTTATTTCTGGGCTCTCTATTCTGTTCCAATGAACTCTGTGTCTATTTTTGTGTCTGTGCCATACTGTTTTGATTATTACAGCGTAGTGGTATATCTCAAAATCGAGAATTATGATATCTCCAGCTTTAGTCTTTCTCAAATTGTGAGGATATGGAGAAAAAGGAATTTTTTTTTTTTTTTTGCACTGTCAGTGGGGATGTAAATTGGTACAACCACTGTGGAAAACTTTATAGATATTTCTTAGAAAACTAAAAATAGAAATCCTCTATGATTCAGTAATTCCACTGCAGCTATTTACCTAAAGAACATGAAAAGCCTAATGAGAAAAGATATAGGCACTCCTGTGTTTATTGCAGCATATTTATAATAGCCAAGATCCATAAGTCAGACTGAGAAAGAGGAATGCCATATGATTTTACTCATATGTGACTCTAAAAAAAAAAAAAAAAATAGAACAAATGAATAAACAAACAAGAAGAAAAATCAAACCTATAAATACAGAGAACAAACTAATGGTGACCAGAGATGCCAAGGGGTCGAGGGGAGGGGCAAAATGTATGAAGGGAAGTGGGAGATACAGGCTTCCAGTTATGGAATGAATAAGTCACAGAAATAAAAGCCATAGCATGTTGAGTATAATCAATAATATCATAAAAGCATGGTATGGTGACAGACAGTAGCTACATTTGTGAATATAGCATAATGTACACAGACATCAAATCACTATGTTGTGCACTCAAAACTAACGTAACTCAAAATTGTTTAATGTAGAAATAAATAAAGCACAGTTGACCCTTGAGCAACCTGGGGGTTAGGGGTATGGACACAGTCAAAAATCCATGTATAATTTTTGACTCTTCTAAAACTTAAATACTAGTAGCCTATCGCTGACCAGAAGGCTTACCAAAAACATAAACAGTTGATTAACATATATTTATTAGGGGTGCCTGGGTGGCTCAGTCAGTTAAGCACCCAACTTCGGCTCGGGTCATGATCTCACAGTTCGTGGGCTCGAGCCCCGCGTCGGGCTCTGTGCTGACAACTCGGAGCCTGGAGCCTGCTTCGGATTCTGTGCCTTCCTCTCTTTCTGCCCCTCCCCTGCTCACACTCCCTCTCTTTCTCTCAAAAATAAATAAAACATTAAAAAAAAACCATATATTTTTATATTATGTGTTCTTTTACTGAAGTAAATTGGAAAAAATAAAATGTTATTAAGAAAATCATAAGGAAGAGAAAATACATTAACAGTACTGTATTTATGGGAAAAAAAGTCCACATATAAATGGACCCATGCAGGTCAAACATGTTGTTCAAGGGTCACCTGGGGTACTATCTAACTTGTTTGACAATGTTTTAAATGATTAAACTATGGGGGGGGTGTGGCTAGAGGCCTAAGTGTTCAAGGATTCAAACAGTCAACTTTTTATTTATTTTTTTGAGAGAGAGAGAGAGAGAGAGAGAGCACACGAATAGGGGAGGGATAGAGGAGAGAGAGAAACTCAAGTAGGCACCACACCCAGTGCGGGGCTCAATCTGGGGCTGATCTCTCAACCTTGGGATCATGACTTGAGCCTAGAAATCAAGAGTCAGATGATTAACTGAGTGAGCCACCGACTGAGTTAAACAGTTAACTTTATTACTATTTGCCTTCCATTAAAGATATCTGAATTATAGGGCACCTGGGTGGCTCAGGTGGTTAAGTGTTTGACTTTGGCTCAGGTCATGATGTCACAGTTTGTGAGCTCAAGCCCTGCATTGGCTCTCTGCCATCGGCAAGGAGCCCACTTTGGATCCTCTGTCCTCTTCTCTCTCTGCCCCACCCCCCCTCCTGTTTTCCCCCCCCCCCCCCCCCGTTTCAAAAATAAATAAAACACTTAAAGAAATGAAATAAAGATATCTGAATTGAAGATGCTTGTAACACTAAGCAACGTGTTTCTAAAAAATAATAATACAAGAAAGGAAGACACAACAACAACAACAACAAACAGTTAACAGAACAGTGTGGTAAGTGTGACAATTTTTAAACAAGAAAATCAGGGATCTTTTTTATTTTCTTTTGTTTTTCACTTTCAGAATCTGGAAGCTAGGCCAGTACTGCACCGGGAGCTCAGAAATAATCTTGAATTCATTGTTGAATAGATGTGTGGCTGAATCTGTAAATGAATTACAGGAGGTAATAGAAAGTCCTAGGGAGTATTATGTTGCTTGTTTTTATACTTAGAAATCCATGTTTGCTATTCTTATTCGTATCTTACCTTTGCATTTCTCCTCTTTTCCTCTTCCTTTCATCTTCTCTTTCTTCTCCCTTCTGATAATTTTCTAGCATTCTATTCAATTTCAAACATTATCAAAGTCTCAAATTTTTCCATATGACTTTGTCATGTCAAAAAAATCCTTGCTTTATCAAGGATACATAAATATACATCAATTCCTTTCATAGTTTTATCATTTGTATATTAAATTTTACATTTATTTTTAAGTGATTTTGAAATATACTAAAAATCTAATTTAATGCATTTCCAAAATGTTAAGCACTTAGCTACGTGCCATTAATTAACTAAGCCATCTGACCCTGTTGCTATGAAATGTTACTTTGTCTCTCCATCCACCCTTCCACCATTTATCTGTCTGTCTGTCTCATTCTACTGGCTGGTACTTGACCATAGGAAAGCCATTACATTTTAAAATGCTAATTTATTTTCACAGTTCGTCAACTTTCAGGTTTCTAAAGCTTAATACATTTCGATTCAAGATTTCATTTAAAATCAGGATTAGAGGGGCGCCTGGGTGGCTCGGTCGATTAAACGTCCAACTTCAGCTTAGGTCATGATCTCGTGGTTTGTGAGTTGGAGCCACTGTGCTGTGCTGACAGCTCAGAGCCTGAAGCCTGCTTCAGATTCTGGGTGTCCCTCTCTCTCTCTGCCTGTGCCCTGCTTACATGCTCTGTTTCTGTCTCTGTCTCTCTCTCTCTCAAAAATAAATAAACATTAAAAAAAATTTTAATCAAGATTAGGTGTTGAATTGAAATGTGTTTATTTTGTAATGTGTACATTTGGTAAAAAAAAAAAATCATGACTTTTATGCCTTGTCAGTTGTGTTTATAAACGTTAATATATATCCTCTGTGCCTCATTGAATGTTTCAAGATGTCTTACCTTACATACTTTGCTTGTTACATCTTTTAAACACGTGCAATCTCTCTAGTTGACTGTATATAAAGTTAAAAAATTTGAGTTTTAATACAATCTGATAATTCTGCTATTTAGTAAGGATGGAACATTTGAATCTATTTAAATGCATTCTCATAATTAAATAATGCTTTTACTCTGTCATCTTGTTTCATGATTTTTCCATGTTTTTTAGCTGTTTCTTACTTTTTGCTACTTTAATACACTTCCTTTATTTGTGCATTTCCATATGTACAGATATGTTCATAGCAACCTTCTTTATAATGGTTGAAGATTGGAAATAACTTGAATATCATTTAATAGCCCCATTGATGAATAGATTACAGTATATTTAGGTAATGTTATACTATGTGAAACAAATCCTAGAAGATAAACCAACCAATCTTGGAGAAACATGTTGATAAAAAATGACTATGTTTGGGGCAACTGCAGGGCTCAGTCGGTTAAGTGACCAGCTTCAGCTCAGGTCACGATCTTAGGGTTTGTGAGTTCAAGCCCATATGAGGCTTTGCACTGATAGTGTGGAAGCTCTTTGGGATTCTCTCTCTCTCTCTCTCTCTCTCTCTCTGCCCCTCCCCCACTTGTGTGCCCTATCTCTCTCTCTCTTTCTCAAAATGAATGAGTAAACTTAAAAAAAATACCTATTTTCAATTCTATTTCATGGTTATTTGTCGATCCATAGGTTCTTAGTGGTTTATCTTTGTCCACCTTTCTTCTTAAACTTATCGGTAGTCTTATGATTTTCTAAAATTAATAAATAGTGTCTTCTTATAGACATTTAAAGCAGCATTTATTTAGTGCTTACTGTGCTGCAATATTTCTTGGTAGTAAAGAGGCTTCATATTTCCAACTTTTATAACCAATACAAACTAAGAATAAAATTAATAATTATTTTACAGGGTTACCTGTATGCCAGACTTCTTTACATAATTAATACAGATGATCCTTTTCAAACCGATGAGGTGAGCATACTTTTATCCCCCTTTTACAACTGAGGGTACTGAGGACAGAGAGTTTCAATGACTCAGCAAAATTTTACGGCTAACAGGGACGCACTAGTGTCTAGAGATGTCACTTACGAAAAAGAAGCAAGTGATGTTCATATTGCCCCTACCCTGAAATATCAACATGGTAGAGTATTTTGTGTGACAGGTGATCTATAATGGTCTTTTTCATTTCAAACAATTTCTTACAATTTTGTGTCAGCCCGGAGCTAATATTTTTCTATCTTTGAATTAACCTACAAATAACCCAGTTTGCTTCAATAACTGTTACAGTCATTATTATATTCTCTATTCTCCTGCATTATACTAAGCACATTATGAATGACCACCCGACATAGTGAAGGAAATGATTTGTCTTTGTTTTTAAAACTTAAAGCATAAATCCTCATAGTATCTCTGTGAGGAAGTTAAAAATATTATCATCATTATTTTTAGGAAGACTTTTGGATAACTGTATCTAAAAATCTTAGTAGACAAAGAATTTAGAAATTGGAAACCATTTATGTTCCATTCCTGAGAAAACTTACAGAAGCTGAGCATCAAGGGAATATTGTGAGGACACAAAATATATTTATCGACCAGATTAATTTAGTTTTAAATGCCCATTTTTGATTGAACAAATATTTATTAAACAAATACTTAATTGTAGGCAAAATCTCTGCTCCTGTGGAATTTCTAATGTCGTAGAGGGAGATAGTCAATAAATAATGGAATATTTAAGGGTGCCAGGGTGGCTTAGTCAGTTAAGCGTCTGACTTTGGGTCATGATCTCACCGTTGGTGAGTTCGAACCCCAAGTCAGGCTCTGTGCTGACGGCTCGGAGCCTGGAGCCTGCTTCATATTCTATGTCTCCCTCTCTCTCTGTCCCTCCCCCAGTCGTGCTCTGTCTCTCTCTCTCTCTCTCTCTCTCTCTCAAAAATAAACATTAAAAATTTTTAAATAAATAAGCAAATTTTAAATTATGTAATATATTGGATGAGCTCTGTGAAGAAAACTAAAACAGGAAAGAAATGGAAAATGAAAGGACTTTGATTTAGAAATACTAAATACATAGGTATGCTAAGTTACATACGTGTTTACATAACATGATGTATATGTCATATCTGGTTTTTACATAAATATGATAGTGTGTGTACTTCAATTTTCCAAGGGCATTTTTCAAGAAATGTTATTTTTCTAAAGTGTTTGAAATTTTCAGAAGCTATATGATAAATGTTATTACCAAGTGACACTTGGCAAAGACATGTTAAAAGTTCTTCAAAATGAAAAATATATATATGTTTATCCTTTTACATTTTTAACATACTATCAACTATTTTAACTATGTTGTGTAATAGATTTTGAAATCTACCCTCTGCTTCTATAAATTTAGCTATTGTAGATTCCTCAAATTAATGGAATTATACACCATTCGCCCTTCTGGTACAGGGTTTTTTTTTGGGTTTTTTTTGGTTTTTTTTTGGTTTTTTTTTGTTTTTTTTTAACATTTATTCATTCTTGAGAGACAGAGAGTCAGAGCATGAGCGTGGGAGGGGCAGAGTGAGAGAGGGGGACACAGAATCCGAAGCAGCCTCCAGGATCTGAACCGTCAGCACAGAGCCTGACGTGGGGCCCAAACCAGGAACAGTGAGATCACGACCTGTGCCCATGACCTGATCTGGGGTTGGGCGCACACCCCACTGAGCCAGCCCGGCGCCCCGTGTCCTTCTGTGACAGGTTTATTTCACTTACCATAGTGTCCTCCAGGTTAATGCATGCCGTCGCTGCGGCAGAATTTTGCTCTTCTTTTCATTTATTTGTTCGTTTGTTTGTTTGCTTATTTTTAGAGCAGTTTTAACTTTATCATAAAATTGAGGACAGTACAGAGATTTCCCATATACCTACCACTCTTTTATGTGCATGGTCTCTCCCTTTAATCAACATTTCTCACCAGAGTGGTGCATTTGAGATAATTGATGAGCCTATGTTGACAGATCGTAATCACTGCAAATTCACAGTTTACATTACGGTCTACTCTTGGCGGGGTACATTCTGTGAGTTTGGACAAATGTACAATGACATGTAATCCATCTCTATCGTGTGAAGTACTTTCACTGTTCCAAAAATCCTCTGTGATCTGCCTACTCAATCCTCCCCCACCATCCCATGGAAACAACTGAACATTTTAAGGTCCTCAGAGTTTTGTCTTTTCCAGAATGTTATATAATCAGAATCACATAGTATGTAGCCTTTTTCAGTTGGTCTTTTACACTTAGTAACGTGTGTTTAGGTTTCCTCCATATTCCTTGTACGGTAAGAATACGATTCGTTTTGTAAGAAATAGCCAAACTATCTTCTAAACTATCTTCGGTATCATTTTTTCATTCCCACTGGCAAGGAAAGAGAGTTGCTACTGCTTTACATCCTTGTCAGCATTTGGTGTGGTAACTGTTCCAGAATTTAGCCATTGGAATAGATGTGTTGTGTTCTCTCATTGTTGTCTTATTTGGCATTTCCCTGATGATATATGATGTGGAACATCTTTCCTAGGCTTATTTCCCATTTGCATGTCTTCTTTGGTGAAACGTCTGTTAACGTCTTTGGCCCATTTTTAAAATTAGATTCATTGTTCTTAATCACTGAGTTTGAGGAGGTTTTTGTATATTTTGGATAATAGTCCTTTATCAGGATGTCTCGTCCTTGACATTTAGTTCTTTTTTAAGGCTGGGTAATATTTAATTGTATTTATGTACCACATTTTATTTATTCATGTATTATTTAATGGACATTTAGGTTGTTTCTATTTATTTTGGATAAATACTCAGAGATGGGATCTCTGGATCCTATAGTAGTATTTTTTTTTTTTTTTTGAGGAACCTCCATACTGTCTTCCATAGTAGCTACACAAATTTATATCTGCATCAACAGTGCACGAAGGTTTCCCTTTCTCCACATCCTCACCAACACTTGTCTTCCTTCCTTCCTTCCTTCCTTCCTTCCTTCCTTCCTTCTTCCTTCCTTTACAATAGCTATTTTAACAGGCATACAGTGATATCTCATTGTGGTTTTGATTTTAATTTTTCTGATTATTGGTAATCTTGAGCACCTGCTGGCCATCTGCATGTCTTTTTAGTGAAATGTCTTCAAGTTCTTTGTCCAATTTTCAGTTGGATTGCTTGGTTTTTGTTTGTTTGTTTTGCTATCGACAGCAGAAGAGTTATATATTTTAGAAATGAACTCTTTATCAGATGAATGGTTTGCAAATATTTTCTCTTGTTCTATAGGTTGCTTTTTTACTTGTTAATTGTTTCCTTTGTTGTGAAGGTTTCTAGTTTGATGTAGTGCCATTTGTCCATTTTCGCTTTTGTTGCCTGTATTTTTGGTGCCATATCCAAGGAACTAGTAAGACTAATGTCATGAATCTGTTCCCCGATGTTTTGTTCTAGAAGTTTTATAGTTTTAAGTCTTACATGACATTCAAACCTTACCTTTAAGTATTTAATGCATTTTGAGGTTGTTGTTATTTGTTGTTGTTTGGGATGGTCTAAGATTTCAATCAGGTTAAAAAAGATGGTTTAGAAAATAGCCATATTGCCTTCTCCCATTCTTTCCTCACATACTCACTTAATAGCTGGAAAGAACCACATTCCCTGAAAAATTAAAAAAAGATTTTAAATTAGTAAAGTCACTAGTTTCCTCCCAAACTAAATTGAAATAGGGCTCCCAGCACAAAACTCGAAAATTTTCAACTATGCAAAAGTGCCCATACCGTCTAAACCCCAATGGCAATCTCTTCCCCACACTGTGAAAAATCGCTGGCTGATTTGTGTTTTTTATGAGTACTGTTTTATTCCACAATATAATCTTTTTGAAAAAATACTTCTTGCTAGATTGCAAGTTTTAGAGAACATGTGTTAAAAATCTAAAGTATATTTGAATTATGGAAGGCTTTGTTGATTACTGGTTGGCAAATTGTGATTAAAGTTTTAAGTTATTAAAATGAATTATTGAAAAAATAAAAGTATATAACGGAGGGAGATTTTTTTTTCTTATTTCCCAGAAAAGTAAATTCTTATTTTAATATGGCATACTAAATGGTGAGCTATCACTCTTACAACTTCAAGTATTTTATAACATTCTTGGGATATAACACAAAGAAATCTGGAACACATCACTTAGTTGTTATCGCAAACCGTACTCAGAATATATTGAGCTTTTTAAATTCTTACTTAAAATTCTACAGTATGGAGGTATTACAAATTATCTTTTTAGAATCTGCTGAGAGATTTTAGGTTTTTATCCAGTACTTTTTAGTCATAGAAATGCTTTCTGTGTAATCCTTGTACAGACACTCCCTGATGTATGACGGTTCTACTTAATTTTTTTTTTTGATCTTACAATGGTGCAAAAGCAATACACATTCAGTAGAAACTGTGCTTGGAATTTGGAATTTGGATCTTTTCCCAGGTTAGTAATTTGCAGAAAGATACTCTCTTGTGGATGCGGGACACAGGGAGCAGCTCCCAGGCAGCCACAAGATCGTAAGTGTTAGAACCCTTACACTTACAATCATTCGGTACCCATATAACCACTGCTTTGCACTTTTAGTACACTATGCAATAAGATACATGAGCTATTTAAAACTATTATAAAATAGTCTTTGTGTTAGAGATTTTGCCAAACTGTAGGCTTACATAAGTGTTCTGAGCACATTTAAGGTAGGCTAGGCTAAACTATGATGTTCGATTGGTTAAGTGCATTGAATGCATTTTGACTTTAGGATATTTTCAACTCAGGATGGATTTATCAAGACATAACCCCATCGTACGCTGAGGACTATCCGTGTAGGCAACAATGCAGATATATTTCTTATCTCAATGAGTGAAAAACAGCTATTCGAAATTTAGTTCAGATATGAGGTTGAAAATCTTTCCCTCTATTTATTAGAAATGTATGAAAGCTTTTAAAAGTTTTTATGCTATCAACAATGTTGCTTTTTAAAAAAGTCTTCTAAGTTTTACCTGATTATTCTAATGGCTCCATTTTATTCTGTTTAGATTATTGGACTCCCTGGGATTTCCTTTGGGTGTAGATATAGATTATTTCCAAATTGGTAGCTAGTATTTCACCAGCATTTATCAAGAAAACAAATAAAGACAATTTTCTGCTGATAATAAATGCTGCATTGTGTTAAATCCTCTTATCATTTGGGGCTATCTTTAGGCTTTCTTGTCCTTTCTTCTGTACCACAAGTTTTTGTTATTATGATTTTATAATTCATTTCAATATGTGATGGGGCTAACTTCTCATCATTAGCTCTTGATTTTAGTATTTTCTTGGCTGTTTATATTTATTTTTTAGATAAACAATCTATCAAATTTATAAAATATGTAGACAAATTCTTATAAAAGAGACACTTGCACTGTTGAGTCTGAATTCATAAGAAATTGAATGTATTCTCATTAATTCAAGTGATCTCTTATATTTCTTTTTAAAGTTTTACAGTTTTATTTAAAAAGATCAGCACCCTTTTGTTGTTTATATTTACATATTTTGTAACAGAAGCAGTTTGAAAATGCAAATTATATCCAATCTTCATAACACATATGGGCTCCTTCATAAAGGTAATGCTTTATTAAGCAAAAATATGATATATGTTCTAAATGTGTTAAAGCAAAAATTAAGTTTTGTGCTTATACCCTGTGGCAGAAAGGTGGGGGTGCTAGCCAATGAGGATGCAGTGGGTAAATAAAATAGACTTGCGCCCTCAGTGAGCTTACTAGTTAAGGGGCGAAATAGATTATGAATACTAAGCAATAAAAAATAAACAAAAAAACTTACCGGCAGAATTCGATTTTTTGTTGCCAACTTCAGACCATTTCCAAATACTTCAACTGTCATGCTATTTTACGGTCCAGCATATGGGTCTCTGAGTGCTCCAATTTGTCTACTAGAGTCGCCAAAATGGCTGGCTTGGTGATTCTGCACACAGTTTATTAAACTTGGAGAATGGCTCAAGTTTAAATGTACAATACAGAAAAGAGAAGTGGACATTTACTCTGATAAACAGCAGCAGGGATAAAGTTGTTAAATCAAAGATGTTTATTTATTTGAAGTGACTGGGTAGCTGATCAGTAACATTGGCTTAGTGTGTGTGTGGCTGCAGGAAATGAGCCTATGAAGATTGCAATTTGATATGATCGACTGGATCATAAAACTAGCGGTCAAAAATGTTTATCCTTCTTTTATATGGGCAAGTTACTCATATAATTTTATTTGAAGGAGTAATTCATGATTACTTTCACGAAAAATGAAGGGAGAAGCAATTCTGTGAACTAATGCTTCATCAATACCTATAGTATTGAGCTTCATAGTTTATTAAATGTATTTTCCACATATTGTTTTAATTAGTCCTCAGAACAAATTGAGTTGCTAAAAATCAGATAGCTGTATTTTATTTATATGTTCTGAGATTAGAAAATTGTAGCTTGAATTTTTTTAATGTTTATTTATTTTTGAGAAAGAGACAGAGAGAGAAAGAGAGAGAGGGAGAGAGAGAGGGAGGCACCGAATCCAAAGCTCCAGGCTCTGAGCCATCAGCACAGAGCCCGAAGTGGGGCTCGAACTTATAAACCATGAAATCATGACCTGAGCCAAAGTTGGCCGTTTAATGGAATGAGCCACCCAGGCACCCTAGAAAATTGTAGTTTAAAAGACACTTTGTTTTGAATAAGTTCCATCATTATTAAGAGATTTCAGAGTAGGGTTTTAAATATAATGGAAGTAGTGACACAAAATTATAGTGTGAGCAGCAAAGCATATCTCATTTTAAGGGTTAGAGGCCTATCTTTGCTCCTTCTACTAAGCCGTGTGAATAGATCGTAACATGTTCTTCTGCATTTAGTCTATTTATTCAATTGATAATGGTGCTAAATACAATCTCTTACCATTTTCAGATCAATAAAAAATAAATTTATAAAACTTTTATGTGTGCTAAATGTGTAATCTTTTCTATGCATAAAACTTTTCATTTGGAAAAGGCATTAGTTGCATTTGAGAACCAATAACAAAGAAAATCCATACTCATATAAATTTTTATATGCAATAAGTCATATATTTCTATCTAAAAAATCTATGAGATTAAGAAGACAATTTTCCCATAGAGTAATAACCAAAATAGAACAATTTGCTGAATGTTTTGTTTTTACTGACTTTCATTTCCATGGAATCTATAGAGCTCTTTGAATATAATCAATTATGGAAACAAATAGAAGACTAGTCTAATAATACCTCCAATATATAGAAATTACAAATAAATATATTGTGTTCCAAATAAAAGCTCGATATTATCTTTTTTCATGTTGCACAAGACTATGTACTATAGTAAAATAATCTCAAATAATACATTGATATCACATCCATTTTCTATATCTCTTAAACATCGGTAGTGTTGTCTCATCCAGAGTAGACAGTGAAATTTCCAATTATCGTTTCCAAGGTCATTCATGTTTAGGTATGTTATTCCCTTTGAAACAATTTTCACAGCACAGTACAGACCAAGACAAGCTTTCTAATTTACAGACAAGAAACACCTTGTTTCTCAAGTTAGTAGAAACTTACATCTAACTGAAACCATTATTAATGAAATCATGGCTTGGGAAATGAAACCACATGGCATTCTCCTATAAGAAACAACTTATGCATTCGTTAAAAATGATAATTTCAATCTACAGTTTGAGGAAGCTATTACATTTTGCAACATTCGTGGCATATATTTTGAAGTATATTTTCTTCTGAATTTTGTTAAGTGGAACACTGTCTAAATCAACTATTACTTTGTTTTAATTACGTCATCCAGGTTGTGCTATTATTTATACCTGAAAGTGCACTTAAATGCTGCCTTCCAGACTTTTTAGTTTGCTGCAGAATATTTACAATGAAATACTAAGAAACATTTACAAGCAAGTTTAAGTGCAAAATTAATTTCATCTCCTTTGACCTGAGTTGTTAATTAGTCAACATTCTTATACTGAATTCTATAATGCCTAGATTTTCTGTGAATAAAATAAAAATGTTTACATGGAAGACATTTACTAGCTAGAAATACTTGCGTGTATGTGATGTGCCAGACATTTTTTCAGATATTTTGCAAGCCTTGTTTCTCTTTAATCCACCTATCCACCCTATGAAATAACATTATTATCTGTCCCATTTGGGAAATAAGTAAAGCTTCGCTAAGTAAAACCTGACCAAATTCATACAATTACATAGAATTGAAGCAACGATTCTCACCCAGGTCTACCTAACTCCTGAGCCATCATCTGCCTCGATTGCCTTAATGATCAACTGTCAGATGTCAACGTCTCTCTTCTAGAAAATTTGGTGTTATACTCATGTGTCTTGGCTATAAAAAATTCTGCCTCTGGTCTCACTCAAACTTGTCACATTTTAAGTTCCCTTCTGCTCTGAATCCTCATCTCTCTTGTTCCGTTAATACCTGTCAATATCATCTCCAACAACAAAACATAAGAGTCCAATAGAGATATACTTGCCATTTTTAATGCTTATTTTAATTTGGCCTTAATTAACACATACAGTTTGATTGTGGTAGAAACTTGGATATGAGTCCCTGCTCAACCGCTTAACCAGATGATCCCATGGCTGTTGGACAAGCAAGCCATCACCAACGGTCACACCACTGGGTTCAGAATAAATTGTGCAATGACATATGGTTGATTTTTAAAGAGCAGAAGAATAAGTAAATAACAAGTTGTATTGAGGAAACAGTAAAATTCTGAAGTTGAGTCAACAGAGATTAGAATAAATGGGTTTTCTGTTTTCCCTCCTCCCACAGAGACATGAGCTATGGTCGACTTTCCAGTGGAACATTTGCACCCTGATGGATCTCATTTTCTCACAGAACGAGTGCGAGAAAGTGGTCTTGCTGCAGAGGAATTAACTGCTTACTGCTAATTAAGGTAGTTTTGGGGCACTACTTAACCAAGTAGTTTTCTGAGAACCTCATGGGATTGGCCCCCATAGACCTTGAAAATGTTGGGAGTGTTAGAGTACCCCCTGCTGGGAGAAGAGATAAACACACCCCACAGGAAGTAGCTGAGCTCCAGGGCAGTTCCACTCCTGAGACAAAGGGGTTCCAGCTAATGGGTTTCCAGGGCAACGCAGGTGTCAACCTGAACCACTTCCAAACAGGTCTCTGCATCACAATGCCTCATTTACTTCACTTGCAAATGGTGCCAGTATTATTATCTACCTTATAGAATCGTTAAGAAGATTACGTGAGTTAATTTAGAAAACACACATCTCAAATACGGTAAAGAAGATGTCAGTGTCACTTAGTGTTCTTACCGATTTATTCTGTGAAATATGTCCATCATCTCGGGCACAGGGCCCAAACAGCCCTCAATACATAGACAATACCAATGCATTTAATTAAAATACATCTTCCATTTCTGTTGTTCTTGTTGTTTATTTTTAATTACTTATCTGTTGACTAGAGGATGGGATATTTGTTGCAAGCAGAGACAGAGAATGGGTTTTGGAGAAATGAATGTGGGCTTTGGAGTGTGGCAAAACTGCTTTGCACTAAGTTTGTGCCACTTTCTATTTAAGCAACTTTGGGCAAATTACTTAACCACTCTGAGGCTCACTTTCATCATTTGTAAATTAGTTAAAACTTATACACTGAGATCATTGGGAGAATAAAATTAGATTAACAGTCAAATGTTGCCTGACATACTATAGGTGCTTAATTAATGCTAACCCCTCCCCTCACCCTGCACAAGAGTTATAGCTGTTTCAAATCTAAAGTTTATTAAAAACCAAAATTAAGATTTATTTGATTTTAAAATTGCTTAAGAAGCCAGACACTTTGGTTCTTTAGTTGATTCAGCTGTCGATGGAGTTTCCTAGAATTACAGTAGTATTATTGCTTGTGAATTTTTTATGAGATGGAAGTTACTTACATAACGGACGCTGCGGCCTACGACTGTAATGTTAATAGTGAATTATGCTCCACCTCAGTGGCCTTCAGCAGATTTAAGCACTTTTGAGTAGGATGCTTTGTATTTGTGCAGCATGCCCACATTTTCAACCAAATCATCTAATAGCTACTGAACGTTGCGGATTTTGTGGTCAGAATTGCTGCCCACTTGTTATGTGAAAGCAGGTAGGAAGGCACACTCCTTTAGAGGAAAGATGATTCTTTTGTATGGGAGAAAAAAAAGTGTGCATTTAGATTCACTAACATGTGACAGCACAGCCACACTCGGTGAGGCTCTCCGGAGGAATGGAACCTACAATGGATAATAGGACGATCCAACTTGAGTATATCACTTCTTTGTGGCTGGATTCTCCCCTCAACTCATTGGCCACGTATCCTGCAGTAACTAAACCCTTCTGCCAACCCCTCTAATGATAAAAGTGGTCTTCTAGCCACTTTCCTGGCCCTGAACAGAGTGGTGGTGTTTATGTGCTCTTTCTCAAACCCCCCCCCCCCTTGCTTCCTCTTTATCTCTTACAAGGAGAAAAGGATGCTCCTTCCTGTGTGGGGGGACCATAACCTCCAGTCTCCAAATCGTGACAGTTTTGAAAAAGGAAACAACACTATCAAAAATTATACCGGGATGACAGGAGTCCCGGAAACTATTCTGAGCAAATGTGGACACACGGACACCTTATTCAGGGCTTTTCAGGACCCTCGAACGTTAGCTCTTGTAATTTCTGACCCTTTTTCTATAATTTCTGGATACCCTAAATTGATAAAATGCCCTGGATGAGCTATCTTGTTTTATTTCCTCGAAGCTTCGATAAGGCCAACATGATCTGACCTCTTAGATGAAATCATTAGTTCATTGAGCTCTTCTCCAACACTTTACTTAAATCTCATCTAGCCACACTGGGCTCCTCACCCTTGGAAATACCAGGTTCACTCCTGCCTCAGGACTTTTGCCTTTGCTTTCTCCTCTATCTAAGCTGCATTTCTCCTAAAACACCATGCCCCCTTTTACCTTGAGGTCTTTACTCAACATCACCTCCTCAGTGGGATCGTCTTAGTTTACCCCAATAAAATGGTGACTCATCCCCTCACTATGTTCCCTATGTCCCTTCCCTGCTTTATTCCTGCTTAGTATTTGTTTTCAAATAAACTTTACTTATATAACTTACATATATATTGTTGTGTCTACTGTTGTATTTCTAGCATCTATGATGGTGTTTAGCACGTGGTATTTAATAGATGTGGTGAATTTGAGGGTGTCTATGACCCTGTACCTCTGTTTGTTTGTAAAACCCCACCCTTTTTTCTTTCACTGGGTAAGCTGTGTTCATTCTTAAAAATTCAGGTCAGTTGTAACCTATTTTAGGAGGCCTTCCTTGACCTCCATGTCTGCTATTTGCCATCAGGGGCTGTCACACTCACCCTTGGTCTTGCTATTTGCCATCAGGGGCTGTCACACTCACCCTTGGTCTTGAACTTACATCATACCTCTTAAAATTTTCCTTCAACTTGCCTACATTAGCATTAAACTAGGAGCTCCTCCAAATTAGGGAACGGAATTGTGTCTCTCTTCCCCTAGTTAAATACAATGCTCGAAACATTGACTGAATTATTTTCACACCTCCAGTGTAGGGAAACTCACTACATGTAGTGTCCATCCACTGCATCTTAAACAATTCCAGGTTTTTTTTTTAATTTTTATTTTTGTAACTTTTAAAATGTTTGTTTATTATTTTGGGAGAGAGACAGACAGACAGAGCATGGGGGAGGCGCAGAGAGAGGGAGACACAGAATCCGAAGCAGGCTCCAGGCTCTGAGCTGTCAGCACAGAGCTGGACTCGGGGCTTGAACCCACAGACAGCGTAAGGAGACATCATGACCTGAGCCAAAGTCAGATGCTTAACCGACTGAGCCACCCAAGTGCCCAATGCACTTCACTTGAGATGGTTCTGATGCTCACGAATTTCTCCAAAAACTTTTAGAAGTGTATTTATTTATTTTGAGAGATACAGAAATGGTGTGAGTAGGGGAGGGGCAGAGACAGAGGGAGAGAGAGAGAGAGAGAGAGAGAATCCCAAGCAGGGTCTGCACTGTCAGTGCAGAGCCCGATAAGGGGTTCCAACTCATAAAACCTGGAGATCATGACCTGAGCCGAAACTGAGAGTCGGTGGCTTAACCGACTTAGCCACCCAGGCTCCAGTCTCTACAATTTTTGATTCATAGCTGGCCGCCCTTTCATATGCCTAATGCTCCCTCAGCTAATCACAGTACAACCTGATGTTTTCTAGCATTATGCATTAAGTGTCACATATATAGATTTTCTCAAACTTTCTCCAAGAAGCTCTATATTATGGGATCTTATATTTAGATCTATAATGTATTTTGAATTATTTTTTTTGTATATAGTATGAAGATTTTTCTCTCCTCCACTTCCTCCAATTTTTCTTCTTCTTTCTTCATTTGCTTTTCTTTTTCTTTTTTCTATGTGTATATCCATTTGTCCTGGTATCATTTGTTAAAAAGACAATTCTTTTCCTCATTGAATTGTATTGGCACTTTTGTTGAAAAGTGATGGACCATGATTGCTACAATAAATTTCGGGACTCTGAATTCTGTCCCCTTGACCTAGCCTATTCTTTACCAATACCACAGTCTTTTGATCACTATAACTTTAGAGTAAGTTTTGAAATTTGGTAATGGAAGTCTCCCAACTTTGTTCATCTTTTCTAAAACTCTTTTGTCTTCTGGACCTTTCATTTCCATATGAATTTTTGGATTGACTTTCAACGTATACAAAAAAATATACAGAGAGATTTTGATAGGGATTCTTTCATATTTGTTGATAAATTGGGGAGAGAATGGTGTCTTAACAATACTGAGTTTTCCAACCTTGGATATAGAATATCTCAATTTATTTAGCTCTTTAATTTCTGTTAGCAATATTTTGTGCTTTTCTCTGTATAAATGTTATTGTCTTTCTAAATTACATTTAGAAATATCTAAGATAGGTTTTTTTGGTGCTTTGGTTTTTTTTTATTTATTTTTTTAAACGTTTCTTTGTTTATTTTGAGAGACTGTGTATTATTGAGCACCAGCTGGGAAGGCGCAGAGAGAGGGAGAGAGAGAATCCTAGGCAGGCTCTGTGCTACCAACCCAGAGCCCAAAGTGGGGCCTGAACTCATGAACTGTGAGATCATGACTTGAGCCCAAACCAAGACTCTGAAGCTTGTTTGACTGAGCCACACAGGCAACCCTGTTTCTTTGTGTGTGTGTGTGTGTGTGTGTTTGTTTTTGTTTTTTTTTTTTTTAGTATATGTCATGAGAAATTTATATTGGATATATCATTAGACATCATAATCTTCAATTTTTTCCGCATATTTATTATAAAGTTTTTAAAGTTGATTTCCACATAATAGGTCCTAGTTATAAGACAAAGTATCATATGCTTTCTTCATTTACTTTAGCAAGAAACAAGAGATTGTCACAACCCAATAATTCTTCCTGGTGCTTAGAAAAGCAATATGCAATCAAAATAGTAATGTCTCTCAAACACCTTTGTTTATATATTATTTTATAGCTTTTGTATTATGTTCACATATGCAATCTAATTTGATTGTTACATGAACCCTACAGAGGGAAAGTCATATATAATTATCTCTCAACCAAGAAAAAAAGCAGGGTAAGCTTTAGCAGATTATGTTCCCTAGTGCTTTGCAAAGTCTGGGTGAAAATCCGCAAACCCTGACCTTTCTCTAGTTCTTTTCACCACTTTACAAAATGCCTTCATCTAGGGGACAGCATATGAATGTATATTCTGCTCTATTATTTGATAAGCTATCTCTTTGGATGATATTTTCCTTCCTGATGATTTGAAAGTTCCAAGCCATACCCCATCATCTGGAATAATTATTCACAAATTGCAATTGGAATCAATGACTAAATCATAAATTCTCTGGTGTCATTTCACACTAAAAAATGTTAGTTATGAAAAAAATGTTAAATGATCTTATTACCCATGAAAAAAAAATCAACTTTTTAAAAGCACTATTGACTGTCCATAAAAATTCTCCTTGAGTTTATAAAGGTCTATACATTTATCTTTATAGGAGTCAAGTTTAGAAAGTAGGCAGTGCTTCTAATTTATATTCAACGTAATCATCTGTTATCTATTTAAACCAGATAAAGTAAATGAGATAAAGGAAATAAGCACCAATTTACACTAGCTATTAACTTTCCCAGGGGTATGCTATTAGATTTTTTTTTTAAAGGGGTTTGTTGAGATTGTCCTTCAGTTTAATTTCATTCAATAATATCACTAATGACCCCATTAAGGACATTAAAAGTTTCCTTTTCTGATAAATCTTCAGAATATTGAACTTTTATAAAGTATCTACTGACTAATCAGCTAAATAAATCAAGGTCACCTTTAAGATGGTGTCCTAACACTAACTGGGTGTTAGTACGTGTTACACAACTCTCATGCACAGGTAGCTATTTCCTTTAAGCACCAGGGTTGCACCAAATTCCTTCATTTGCTCATTCAAATGAAGCAAATGTCTGGTTGAAAGGCAGGAATACTTTACTCAGGAAGACTTGTAATAAGTTGGAAGGAAAAGTTGAGGCCATAACATTTTTCAAAATGCATTTTTATATGCTATAACTAATATTAGTCTGGATGTTTACAGTCTCAAAACATACAGTCTAAAAGTGAATGTGTGAACAAGAAGTTCCTTCTGTTTCTCTCCTTCTCCATTTCATTTTTTATTTCATTATCTTTAAATTAACATGGGGGGTCAGGAGAGAAAAGGTAAGTTTTGTTTTGTGTTAATTACGTACTAGTCATGTGCTCACACTGCCGGTGAGGCAAGTTGCATAAGTTTGATCATAGCTTTGAAATTGAAAGTTAATAATTTTTTGTCTCCCCAAATATATATACACACATATATGCCATTATATTGAGCTTATATTATCTAGGGACAAATGCGTGGATTATTGACAGAATTTCTCAGTAGTTTAGGGTTAGAGGGGATACAATCAAATAACAATGAGCACAATCTTCTCATTTTGGAAGGGACACAGATACAGTAGGAAATCTTATTAAATTTTTCTAAATGGGATAGAATCGGTGGCCAAGGTAGGTTCTGAAAGTGTTTCTCCTCAGCCCCAGATCTTACCGTTGGGTTTCCTAGAAGTTAAACACTGAGGCTGATGTTTGTGTGCAAGAAATGTATTGAGGAGTGAAGCGGGATGAACATGTCCTGGGGAGGTAAGGAAGCAGAATTGAGCAGAGAAGTTGAACTCCCACAGTGACTTTAGCCAATCCTTCCCCATGAGGAGCTCTAAAGCTAACAAGATACTTCGGTTCTGTCCCATCTGGGGCAAGGGGGCTGGCCTTTATTCCTTTACATTGGCCATTCTATGTGGACTGCCCTCATGAATGAAGGATGACCCTGAAAAAAAGTGACTCTCTCCAGCCAACGGGAAACCTAGGAAAGGGACTCCACTGAGAGCTGCCTGTGTTCCACCATTCCAGCAGCTATGGAGTGAGTGTTTCATCCTGGAGGGGGTGCTTGGGAGGTGCCCCATCACTGACACTGCACTGAAATTGTGCATTTGACTGGAAGATAGAGTATCCTATCTTTTCAAGAGTGAGACACTGAAAAACCCTGATGAATTAAAATGATCCTCTATGACATATTTTCCCGTTACAAAAATATTACACTGAACAGTGATGTTTGGAAATAACTTTTCAAAAACAATTACACAACGTAGATTATTTTTAATATCCTTTATGTTATCTTGATTTAAAAATTAGATTATACAAAGTTTCTAGAAAAGAGGAGTAAAATTAACTAATCTTTTAACAATGTTTAATGTTTATTTTTGAGAGAGAGGGAGAGCGGGAGAGAGGGAGTGGCAGAGAAACAGAGGGAGACACAGAATCCGAAGCAGGCTCCAGGCTCTGAGCTGTCAGCAGAAAGCCTGATGCGAGGCTTGAAGTCACTGATGGGGAGATCATGACCTGAGCCCAAGTGGGACACTTAACCGACTGAGCCACCCAGATGCCTCAACTTAACCAATCTTTAAAGGTGATTGGAATAATGCTGTATTAATTCCCCAGGGATGCCATAATGACTAACCATGAACTGGGTGACTTTACAACAACAGAAATTTATTCTCTCATAGTTTAGGAGGCCAGAAGTCTACAATCAAGCTGTGGGCAGCGTTTGTTGATTATGGAGGTTCTGGGGGAATGTCTGCTCTGTGTCTCTCTCCTAGCTTCTGGTGTTTGCGAGCAGTCTCTGCCATTCTCTGCCTTGTGGTTCCTTCACTGCAGTTTCTGCCACTATTGTCGCATGCCTTCTTTCCTGGGTGCATCTCTGTGGGCCCTTTCCTGCTCTTAAAGGATACCCGTCATTAGATGCAGGCCCCTCCTCATCCAGTATAACCTTATCTTTACTAACTACCTCTGCAAGGACCCTGTTTCCAAGATGGCATTCTGAAATTCCGTGTAGACAGTTATGTTCTGGGGACACATTTCAACTCACTGTATATGCGCTAAGTGTTCTGGTTACCATTGTGATGAAGGGAATCACCATAAAACATCAAAATTTCCCATGAATATAAAGTTATATTTGAGGTTCAGTTTTGACCATATATTCACCATTGTGGTGTATACTATTATATGTATCCTCGTGGTAAATACTGAAAATGGTTGTGTTGAAAACAAACATAAAATTATGCTGTCAGTACCATCCAAAGGACATCAGTACAATGAGTTTATTCATTGTACTTAAGACCCCATGTACTGTAACCAAGGGGATACACAGAGAGCACATAAATATCCTTAGCACTGTCATACATTTGTTATGAAAGAAACATGAGAGATTAAAAAAACAAAAAACAAAACAAAACAAAAACTCCATTTAGAACTTGATAAACAATATAGTGTTCGTCTTGGAGAGACCCAAGGGAAATAATTTAAATAAACTATATCTCTTTAAAATGCTACGTGCAGAAACAATATCATGTCTTCCTTTTCTGGCTAAACATTTTCTTTTTCTTTCTTTCTTTCTTTCTTTCTTTCTTTCTCTTTCTTTTTTTTTTTTCTTTTTCTTTCTTTAGAAGCAGACATTCTAATGCATTCCATTGACCTTAGGGTTACCTCATAGTAGTTTTCTAGACATTTCATAAATGCTTGTGGTTGCTTTCATCTTCATGATGATGATGTTTTTCTCAGTGAACAATATTTTTAAATGTAAGGCCTGACCCAACATTTCTCTCCCACAGTGACTTTAGCTCTCATTTCCTCAAGTTATTCAAAGCTGACCTCAATATCTTACCCTTGAAAAGTTACCTGGAAGCTGGTGGCTACCACTGAGTTGATAAGTAAGTCAGTTTTGTTAGGCATGACAAAACATACCATTAACTCTAACATGGCAGGGAATAATCGAGGCTATAAAACACTTTAACAGGTTGGAGAATGAATGCTTAACATAAAAGGGAATAATCGAGAATCATCAAACACTTTAACAGGTTGGAGAATGAATGCTTAACATAACCCAGTAGGTCTACCTAAGTTAATCAAAACATATTTACTTAAAAATCAAAACCTTTATAAAAATTCCAAGAACAGGTTTTAAGCAGAATTTGGCTGTAACATTGTTCCATGAAAGGGAAGGGGATGCAAAATGACCTCCAAAGGCCAAAGGAGACATAAAACCACAGGAAAAGGTTGACAAGTCCAGCTTGCTAAGACATGGCTCATTAAGGGGACTTACACACAGAAGTGTGCCTTGGTCAACAGCAAGATAAGTAGATCCTGCAAGGCCACCTCCCATAAGACCTGTTTTTATAGCTCTGGAGACCAATCGGGAGGAAACATTTGCGAATCTTAGTCATTATCTCCAGAGAAGACCAAGGTCATCATGCCCTGAGGGTGTACTTAAGGGTGTGATAAAACAAAAAGAATGTGTGTACAGGGTGCTGTGCTCCAGAAGGCTTCAGGTCACAGAGTGGTCATCATGGTGGATTTGTCCAAAATGGCGTCAGGCTGGTTCGCACAAATATGTTTTTCTCTGACCTGTTAGGTAGAAGGGTCTCTTTTTTTCTCTTTCTTTTTGTTCAAATGTTCTTGAACTTCTCCCCAAAACTCCCCACCTCAATAGATAAGGATGATGATTATTATTAAAGCCTTTTTTAAAGTTTATTTTTGTTTATTTTGAGAGAGAGATAGAGAGCAAGCGGAGTTAGGGGAGGCAGAGAAAGAGAGAGAATCACAAGAGAATCCCATCAAAGGGTTTAATCTCAGGAGAGAATCCTAATCCCACCACGTGTGGAGCTTGAACCCACCAGCTGTGAGATCATGACCTGAGCTAATCAAGAGTTGGATGCTTAACCAACTGAGCCACGCAGGCACCCCAACATAGATTTTTTTTAAGTAAAAGCTAAAATTCTTCATTTAGTTATTTAAATATAGACACTTGAATAAATACAGATATGGGATTACTAGATAAATAGAAGATAGATAAATGATAGATAGGTAGATAGATGATAGATAGATAGATAGATAGATAGATAAATAGAGAGATAATAGATGATAGATGATAGATGGATAGATAGATAGATAGATAGATAACAGAAAACTTCTTTGTAATGGTCTATAAAGGTAAAAAAGAATTTAGGACACGAAGACAGATGATTAAAATGAGCTACCTGAGGTTATTTGTGAGTTAATGCCAAAAACAACAAGGCATTCCATTCCTTCTTCTTTCCCCCCTGACATGTACTCTAAGGTAAATATCACTTCCTGCTGAGAGATGTGTGTGTATGTAAAGAGGAATCTATCTGTAATCCAAGTCTGTAAATCCTAGGAACGGAACCAGATAGGAAAGTCATTTAGGCATGTGGGTTTGCAATTTTTAAAAATAGATTCTTCCCAAGAGAAAATGTGGGAACAAGGGTGACACTGGAAATAAAAATTACGGGGTCAATTAATGGAGGATGAAGTCAAGGGGAAATTGAAAATAGCAAATATTTGGGAGGAAATTGCAGCTCAGAGGAAATTGGGACCCTTCAGTGGAGCAGAAGTCAATAGCACTCAGTAGAGAGGAAACAGAGGACTCACGAAGGGTTGAAAAGAGAAAAAAAAGTCAGTCAGATTCAAGTGTCTACTTGGCCCCGAATGAATGAAGCTATCTTACAGTGATAATCAAGGACTTTACTAAAAACCTCCACTTCCAGGCAAGAAGGAATAAAAGGAACTGGTTGACCCTCTCGCCCAAAACAAACAGAATGTGACAATATTTATGAAACAATGGTTTTAAAGACATGAGACCTTCGGCGACAAGGAGAGGAATCTCTGAGAAGAGAAACAAATGAGGTGAGTCCTAGGATTGCCTCAGTTAACTATCTTAAAAGAGTTTCCAGAGTGAGGTTTAGGTATGGTGCATCAGTCAGGTTTCTCCAGAAAAAGAACCAATAGGATGGGAAAGAAAAAAAATAAATATGTATTGAGTCACGTAGTTGTGGAGGGGCTGGAAAATCTGAGATGTGTAGGACAGGCTGGCGTCTGGAAACTCAGCAAGATCTCTATGTTAAAAAAACCTTTTTTTAATGTTTATTTATTTTTGAGAGAGAGTGACAGAGCACGAGCGGGGGGAGGAGCAGAGAGAGAGGGAGACACAGAATCCAAAACAGGCTCCAGGCTCTGAGCTGTCAGCACAGAGCCCAATGTGGGGCTCGAACTCACAAACCGCGAAATCATGACCTGAGCTGAAGCCAGACGCTCAACCCACTGAGCCACCCAGGTGCCCCAGCAAGATCTCTATGTTACATTCTTCAGGAAGAATTCCTTGTTCTTTGGGAAACCTCTCTTTTTGCTCATAAGGCCTTCAACTGATTAGATGAAGCCCACCCACCTTGTCAAGATTAGTCTCTATCCCTTAAAGTCAGGTGTGTGTAAATGTTAATTACATCACCAAAATAGCTTCACAGGAAACTTTATGCTAGTTTTGGACCAAACAACTAGCCAAGGTGATGCATACAATTCACCATTACAGATGGGGACCTACCCCCGCCCTGCCTTCTCCCCCCATACCCCTGCCTATTTTTTAATTGAAGTCTAGTTGACATAGAATGTTATATTAGTTTCAGGCAATCATAGTTGGACAATTTTATACATTGCTCAATGCTCACCACAATAAGTATCTGTCACCACACAATGCTGTTACAATTTTATTGACTAAATTCCCTATGCTGTCCTTTTCATCTCTGTGACTCATTTATTTTGTAATTGAAAGTTGGTATCTCTTAATATTTTTTTTACTTATTTTGCCCATTCCCCTACCCACCACCCCTCTGGGAACCACTGGTTTGTTCTCTGTATTTAAGAGTCTGTTTGGTTTATGTGTTTGTTTCTTTGTTTTGTTTTATTTTGGTTTTTTTAGATTTCACAATTAAGTAAGATCATCATGTATTTGTCTTTGGTTTATTTTATTTAGCATAATATTTTCTTAGTCTATCCATAGTACACAAATGGGAAGATCTCATGATCTTTTATGGCTAGTAATATCTTATTGTGTGTGTGTGTATATAGAGAGATATACACACACACATACAAACATACATGGAGCACCTGGGTGGCTTGGTCAGTCAAGCATCTCGATTTCAGGTCAGGTCATGATCTTATGGTTTGTGAGTTCCAGCCCTGCATGGGGCTCTGTGCTAACAGTATGGAGCTTGCTTGGTATTCTCTCTCTCTTCATCACCCTGTGTTCTTTCCTTGCTTGTGCTCTCTCTCTCTCTCTCTATATATATATATATATATATCTCAAAATAAATAAATAAACAAATGCAATTATATAAAAAATCACACTAAATTTAAATTCTCTAAACCACCTTTATTTCCTTTGTTTTTAATTTTTTTATGTTTGTTTTTGAGAGGGACAGAGAGACAGAGAGCAACTGGGGGTGGGGCAGAGAAGAGGGGAGACACAGAGTCTGAAGCAGGCTCCAGGTGCTGAGCCATCAGCACAGAGCCGGATGCGGGGCTCGAACTCATGGATCACGAGATCATGACCTGAGTGGAAGTGAACCGACTGAGCCACCCAGGTGCCCTGAACCACCTTTATTTCTACAGAATGGCTTTGTGGAACAGAGAATTTGTGATTCATATTATTTTTTGAAAATATCCCCCATAGTTTTTGATGAGAAATCAGCCGATAATTGTATCACAGATCCCCCCTTTATTTTTAATTTCTGAGCTTTACGTGATGAGTCATTCTTTCTTGTTTCCACGGTTCTCTATTGATTTGTCTTTCAATGGCTTGTTTGTGGTGCGCATGGGCATGAATCTCTGTGTTCATCTCGTGTGGAATTTGCTGAGCTTCTTGGAGGTGGAGGGTCATATCTTTTATCAAATCTGGAAAGTTTTTGCCAATATTTCTTCAAATGTTCTGTCTTTCCCTTTGTCTCTCTGCCGTCTTTCAGTAGCTTCCACTATGCAGAGGTTGGCATGGTATGCTGATGCCTCCCAGGCTGTGTAATTTTGTTTGCATTATTTTTCTTTCTGCTCTTCAGACAGGGTAATACCATATCACTTGACCTCTTTTCGAATAAATTGGTTGTTTCTTCCTTCAGCTCCCATCTACCTGGTAAGCCTCTCTCCTAAAATTCGTTTGTTATTATTATTTCAATTCCAGAATTTTTATTGGGTTCCTTGTGATAATTTTCTGTGACTTCATGGCTATTCCTTAGCTGGTGAGACATCATTTTCATACCTTCTTTTAATCTTTTGACATGTTTCTTGAATTTATTTATTTATTTATTTATTTATTATGTTTATTCATTTTGAGTGAGAGAGCACACACGGGGAGGGTCAGAGAGAGAGGGAGAGAGAGAACCTCAAGCAGGCTCCCCATTTTCAGCACAGGGCTCAAATCCACAAGCGGTGAGATCATGACCTGAGCCAAAATCCAGTCAGACGCTTAACCAACAGAGCCACCCAGGCGCCCCCATTTGGACATATTTAAAAGCACTGATGTGGTGAGTTCGAGCCCCGCGTCAGGCTCTGGGCTGACGGCTGGGAGCCTGGAGCCTGCTTCCGATTCTGTGTCTCCCTCTCTCTCTGCCCCTCCCCCGTTCATGCTCTGTCTCTCTCTGTCCCAAAAATAAAAAAAAACAAAAAAAAAACAAAAAAAAAAACGTTGAAGAAAAAAAAAAATAAAAAAAAAATAAAAGCACTGATGTGAAGTCCTTGTCTAACAAGTCTGACATTTTCATTTCTTCGAGTACAGTTGATATTGACTTCCCTTCACGGCATCCCAGCCTCCAGGTACAGGCCATACATTTTTATGTCTTTGCATACATTGCGATTTTTTATATGATGACTTTGCATTTAATACGGCAATTCTGGACATCAGAGCTCTTCTCCCACACTATAGGGTTTGTTGTTGCTATGTGTTGTCTTTGTTGGCCATTTAGTAACATTCCACAACCCAATCTGTAAAGTCCTTTATCTTCTATTGTCACTCAAATCTCTGCTTGTGCAGATACTGGAATTTAGCTACAAGCGAGAGTTTAGGTCCTTCTCAGGGTTTTCCAAGGCACAGCCCAACCCATATACGTGAAGTCCTGGATCCCCAGTAATACGTTGGAGTGTCTCCAAGTCCCCTATGGGTAGCTCATTTCCCAGTTTATTCTTATAAGTTTGAGGGTCAGCTTCTTTTATGACACAACTGTCATTTCTGCCTCAGACAGTTATGATATTAAAGAATTACCAATATATATATATATTTTTTTTGCAAACACCTCTGAGTAAAGGGTACCTGCACTTGAATGCACTCTGAAGTGCGTCACAAAAATAAAAGTCTTGTAGTTGGGGGTTTGGGAGGAATGGCCAGACAGATCTAATAACTATAACCATCAATGCGAATATCTCCAAATATATTCTGTTCCCTCAATTGACTATTAAGGCTGCTGGTTTTCACAATGATTATATGGCTGTTGATTTTCAAGGCTACTGGAGAACTAGAGGTATGGGTGTGGAAATTAGGCTAGTTAAAGCATCACTAAGCTTGCTGTCATTATTGGTATTCACACGTTTTTGTTGCAGGCCTTTGGTTAATTTTTGAAATTCTGAAAAAAAATTGGCTTTATGATTTTTGCCAGGGTGATCGTGACTTTTGAGAAGGTGCTTCCAAAACCCTGAGGATTTTTAAGTCCTAAATAGTAAGTAGTAAAAGAGGAACCTATTTACTATTCCCACTGATACCATAATCTACCCTGACTATGATTACTTACTCAATATTTATCTCTAAATTAATCAATGTATACAGGTTTTTGTTCTGGCAGCCTCAGCAGACTAATTATAGTCCTAAAATCACTTTCTATACTGCCAGTGTAGTATAAAAAAAATAGTCAAATATTGTTTTTAAATTAAAAAATATTAAAAGATTATATTGTGATTGTGAATGAATGGAATTGAAAAGGGATTCGATGTCATTCTTATAATTTTGACATATTTGGAAACTTAGGCATTAACTTTGTGAAAATTTCCATTTTGGAATGCAATTTTTGACAGCCTAATCCCTTTATATAATGCTGCATAAAATCTAGCCAGGGCAATCCTTAAAATGATATTTAATATATTATACACCTGAAACTAATATTACACTGTATGTTAACTAACTGGAAGATAAAAACTCAAAAAAGAGTGGATTTATTCAGCACATTAATTATATGATTCAAGCGATATTCATTGAATGCTTGTAATTTTAGTACTTTGATAAGAGTTAAAACCATTAATTACTCTCAGAGTATAAAATAACATATGATATTGATTAATCAATTATTCTTTGCCAGTTGTTTTCTTTGCTCTGGTTAGTTCGTGTTCATTGTTTAGTCATAGACATATGGGTAAAATTCTTTCTGACTCCCATGACCCCCTTTCACACAGTAGTAGAGTGACCCTCCCCATGGCCGAGAACATGATTAAGATTCTTTTATTTTTGTAACAGTCAAATCTGCTTCCGATTTATCTGTAAATAAGAGCATTCATACTTTCATTTAGTCTCACAGTTATTCAACCATGGATTGGCAGTAAACCCAACTGAAATGTTTCCCGTATAATGTTAACCATCTATGTCTGCTCAGTTTGTTCTCTCCTGATGCATTGCATAAGTCGGTAGCAGACAGAATGCACAGACTGTAAAATGAAATCACTGCAGAAATATTTCCTTACAATCAGATGACATGAAATCTGGTAGAAAGGTAGTAGGTAGAAAGGTAGAAAGACCCAAGGCTACCTTGGCATTGTCTTGCTTCTTACTGCCATGTTAATTAGCCTAAAGAAATAAATACCAGTATCCGCTGTCTCTGCTCTTTCATCAAAACGAAACTGAAGGAAATGGTTCATGTAAAAATGCATGCCTTCTAAATTCCTTAGATAGTCTCTGATGCAATTCCTTTTTAACTCCTTTTATAAGATAAATCGATCCCCCATGGGGCACTGATTCTGAGTTTTCTGAACTTCTTTTTGGTTCTACTTTACCATTCATACAAGAAAAGAATTCTAATTGAACAGCAGTTTAGCTTTTTTATCTACAAAATAAAAAGATAAATATTTCATTCAAAATAGTAAAACAGGGGGCTCCTGGGTGGCTCAGTCGGTTGAGCGTCCGACTTCGGCTCAGGTCATGATCTTGTGGTCCATGAGTTCGAGCCCCGCGTCGGGATCTGTGCTGACAGCTCAGAACCTGGAGCCTGTTTCAGATTCTGTGTCTCCCTCTCTCTCTGACCCTCCCCCATTCATGCTCTGTCTCTCTCTGTCTCAAAAATAAATAAACGTTAAAAAAATAGTAAAACAGGTAATAAACACGAGTACTAAATACATATCAAATTTCCCTCCTTTGAAAAGACAGGAGATGTGCAATATATCCAGTCCTTTCCCCTGGAAATTGACTTGCCTAGCAGTGTCAAATTCTGTGGACTATTATATTTATCTAGACCCTATTAGTCCTTTAATTTTTACCTCTCGTGTCTGAGGATTTTCTTTTGAGAGATCACCCATCATGTATTTAGTGGATATTGTTCTCCCTAACCCCTGGAGACTTTGCTTCATCAAGTATTCCCGTTTGCACAAAACTACTTTTGTTTCATCCTTGGTCTTCTATCCTTTACCTGGATATCTTTCCCTGCCCGCTTAGCATATTTTACTTCCACTGTTATAGAGATATGACACTCGACCTTTCAATTTCCCATCTCCTTTTCCAATTTCACATCTTGTGGGTTGTGCAGTTATCTTTCCAGAGGGAAGCACCCGTGACAGCCTATGATGGCTTTGTCCAACAATGTAGAAGAGGTGTGTGTGTATCATTGGAGCGTTTGCTGTGATATTTCCTTATTCCTCTTGCGCAAAATCATGCTTAAGTCTGCTGCTGTTTGCTCCACCTGTGTGACAGCACCAGCACTGCCTAATTTATGATGGAAGCTGGAGCTGGTCCCCCAGATAAGCGGGGAATAGATTGCCTCTCTGTGGCTAAGACCCAGAGTGTAGCAAGACTCCAGCCAGAGCAGTGTGTCCCCTGCGGACCTGTACTATGCATTATTCACATAGTTCTCTGCATTACTAACTACTAGTAGTAAGTAGAAGTCCACAGCTGGGGTCACGAAACCCAGAGGATATTAGTGTACTTGGAAAATGTACTTCTGCAAACATAATTGTAAGGTATCTTTGTATATCCCATCCCTACCTCAAAGATATTATAAAATAAAAATACTTATCCATGAGTAAGCAAAAGATAAGAGATACTACAAAATATGTGTCTTTCTTTCTCTCTCCCTTTCTTTCTTTCTTTCTTTCTTTCTTTCTTCTTTCTTTCTGTTTGAAAAAGACTATTTCGGAGGCTATGCTAAAAATCTCTGCCAGGATAAGGAGAAGTGTCCTTTATTTAAAAAAATCAGTGGACAAGATAATTTTGATGTGCATTTCATATTTTTTATTTGAATTTAGGCAATGTAAATAATTTTTAGGTAGTTGGGTAAACTCAGCACTTGAAAGATCTGGCATACCAAAAAAAAAAAAAAAAAAAGCATAATGTTTTGTTTTTATGAATTGTGAAAGGTATTTTCAACTAAGGGATTCATTCTTCGACATTCCAGGACTTGTCCAATCAACCAAATAGATGACAAAATATCTTTGTAAAAAAAGTATATTTAGCATGCCCGGGTGGCTCAGTTGCTTAAGTATCTGACTCTTGATTTCGTCTCAGGTCATGATCTCAGAGTTTGTGAGTTTGAGCACCACATCGGCCCTGTGCTGACAGTGTGAGGTCTGCTTGGGATACTCTCTCTCTCCCTCTTCCTCTGCCCCTCCCATGCTCTCTCTCTCTCTCTCTCTCAAAATAAATAAATAACTTTTTTTTTTACTAGAAGTATATTTCAAACAATATCTTGGCAGGAATAATCCAATTATTTCATTTCTATATGAAGCAATATGTGCAGAAAAATTGAAAATTATTTGTCACTTTTATGCATCATTTATTGATGAAATATAGTTTTAATGACCAAAGCCCATTTTTCTTCCATGTGACACGTACTTCAAGGCCATTTGAGAATTATATCTATTGCCAGTTAGATTATGAGAATGGTTAAAGAGCACATAGAACCATAGAATGTTGGTTTTGATAGAAGTTATACAGAATTCCTGGTCTGTAAGATGATAAACTATATGCACTTATTATTTTGGGATTTCTGAAAGTTTTCATCATGAAACGGTACTCCTTCTTGTTGGTTTCTAATTATTTTTCAGATGTGCAAATTATTTTCGGAGTAGCATCACCACTATTCTTAGGACTTAGGCCACAATGTGTAGGAAAAACTATTTTACCAGATCTAATTCGCAAAAGATACCTTTTACTGCAGAGTCACATTCTATGTTTTCCAGTTTCTGCAGTATAGTTGCACAAGGCACATCAAAGGAGACATACCTGGAATTTACATTATCCTTTAACCTCCCTCTCCTTGATTACAAGCTACCGTTAAGGTCCAGCTATTAGAAATTTGATCTCTAGAAAGTAGTCTCTATTAGCCTTGTGATTAGCTCTATAGTATAATTCTAAATGAGTGAATGACTAAGTGAATGACTGAATGACTGACTGACTAGACTGACTGACTGACTGACTGACTGACTGAATGAATGAATAAAACGGGTCCATCATGGTATTTTGCCGAACAAAAGGATATCTGAAAGCATGCCACAACTTTAAGGGAACGATTAGTGTTGTCAGCTATAGTTTGCTTAGGACTTTTTCCCCTCTTTTGAAATCCATTATGTTCTCAGTTTGTTTCTCTGCCATCAGCCTCCATTTGTGTTGCTAGTGTTAAGGTCTATTCTTGTCCATGATCTAGAATGGAGCTCTTGTCTTTGATTCTTTCTATATTGCCGTTCTAAATAAGGTTATGTATTATCCCAAAAGAGATAAATATAAAAGAATATAAACTCAGCCATCTTGCATTAGTAGAGTTCAGGAAGGATAGGTCATCTCTGCTGCATGCAGCATTTTCTATGGCAGTCAAGTGGAAAGTGAAGCTTCTGTTATCAAGGAGGCTGACCCATGGTTGATGCTGACTGCCATACAGAGGAACCCAGCCCAGGCCTTGGGGTGGGGAGATTTTGTGCACCTCCATGGCTATTTCCATAGCGGCTTGGGGTTCCGTTTGGTATGGTGTCTGGGATCCAAGGAAGTATACTGTATATTGTGTGGAACTCTACGAAGACTACAGATTAGGTAGTAGAAGAAATGATGTTTGCCATTTTAGGCCACTAAATTTGAGGAGTGGATTTTCCTCAGTAATGGAAATGGCTTTTGATGCGTTTGATGCCCTGATGCGGGTCTCAAACTCACAAACTGTGAGATCATGACCTGAGCCGAAGCCAGTATACTTTACACTGAAAGAGAGGTGGTTGATGTTTCCTAATACTTCGGGGCCAGGAGCACAAAATCGCAGACCCACGTTTCCCATTTTCTACCGTTCAAGAAACCACAGACACCAGCTCTCAATGGAAAGAGTGCCACGGAATTGGTGGACCTGATTTGAATTGAGTAAACAGCGTTTCTTTCTCATGATCTCACAAGTTTAGCTGAAAAGCTTATAATAGACCTTTACATTATATTTATGTAGAAGATTGAACATATATACTATGACCTCAGGAATGTTTACCAATATGTAACAGCTATTATAAAACATACTGAGAGTTATCCATAAATGTATAATAAAGTATACGGTTTAAAATGAACTATACCTATATAATAAAATGCTCTGCTAGGTGTTCTATAGATCACCTCTGATTAAAAAAAAAAAAACTGGGGCGCCTGGGTGGCTCTGTCGGTTAAGCATACGACTCTTGGTTTCAGCTCAGGACATGATCTTGCAGTTTGTGAGTTCAGGCTCCTCATCGGGCTCTGCCCTTGACAGTGTGGAGCCTGCCTGGGATTCTCTCTCTCCCTCTCTCTCTGATCCTGCCCACCTGTCTCTCTCTCTCTTAAAATAAATAAACTTAAGAAAAAGAAAAAAAATGTATATTTCTAAACATGTGTTTCCATTTCCATTAATACCCCTATTACCAACTCAAGTTATAAAACAAAAACAAAAACAAAAACAAAAACAAAAACGTGTATATGCTTGTTATGTCATACGTGGTGCTTAAAATAACCTAGAAAGCCCTTGTGAAAAGGCATAGACACATATTTTGAAGTGCAGTTGGGAATACCAGTGAAATAACAGGACCCCTCTTTCTCCTCCTCTCCCAAAACAATGTGCATCGGACCATGTCCTAGTCCGTGGATTGTTTTAGACTTATGGGTAAATGCACAAACTCTCTTCACACTTTTGTATGAGATTTCATATTTTAACATTATAGATATGGAAAGAGAACAGTATGTTACAGTAATGAGGATTGGAGAAATAATGTGATTTCAGCAGTAGGTGTTTGAATTGGAGGAACGATACTGAAGATCCCACTGTTTTCTTTCTTTTCCTCCAGCAGACAGATGGCCACCATCAGAAAGAGTTACCTGAGGGTCTTGGTTGTGAATTTGAAAAGCATATGTTTTCTATTGAAACTTAATTTCTTTCTGGTTACTGGATAGCTTGCATACAGTGGCAGCTAGGTACAAAAATTCCTTAAACAGATTGGAATTACACGGAACTTTTCATAATTTTTGATTCTAAAAAAAAAAAAAAAGTGCTACAAATAATCTAACACTGTTTTCCAAACGCTATTTTGTAAAAGTAATTTATAACATAGTACAGGCTCATAAAGGCTTAGAAAACACAAATGCATATTTTAAAAACCAATAAAAAGAACATCATGTTCCTAACGTTTAGGTTAAGAAACAGCTTATTACACTCCACGAATCCAATCGCTCTGTGCCTCTCCTGATTTGCATCTCCTTCCGTTTCTCACAGAGGCAATGTCGTTCCTGAGCTTACTTTGCTAATAACCGTTTTCTTATTTTTATTCTGTCTCCCATTTTGTGTGTGTCATTTTGCCAGTCATTTTGTTTTAATTGGAGACATATTGTATGCATGATTTTGTAACTTTTTTTTTCCCTCTCACCATATTTATACTGGAAATTCATTCATTTCTGCTGCCTATACTATTCGATGATATGACAACATCTCAGTGGATTTATCCGTTGTGTGGACAGATATTTGAATTGTTTGCTTCGTGTGTATCAAAGTTTCTCTAGGTTATAAATATACCAGTGGACTTTCTGTATTCTAGGACATGTGAATTTTCAAATATGCTGGGTATAATGGTTAATGTTATACATCAAGTTGACCATGGGGTGTTCAGACATTTGGCTAAACATTATTTTGAATCCATCTATAAGCATGTTTGTGGGTGATATTTAAATTTTAATCAGTAAATGGACGAAAGCATTTTGCCCTCTCTAATGTAGGTGGGTTCATCCAATCAGCCGAAGACCCGATTAAAAGAAACAAACAAACAACACTGAGTTAAGAGGGAATTTTGTATGCTTGACTGTTGAGTTGAGACACTGGTCTTCTTCTGCCTCAGGCTTTCAAATTCAGACTGTAACTTACACCATTAGCTCTTCTGGTGTCTCAAGCTTTAGAACTCAGACTGGAACATGACCTCAGTGTGTGTGTGTGTGTGTGTGTGTGTGTGTGTGTCCCTTAAGAGGAACATGACTAATATTAAACTCCTTCCCATGTATATATTTATGTTTTACATGTTCTTAGTTTGCCTTCAATTCCTTGAAAGTACAAAGAGAGCTGAAATGAACAACCTCTTATATGTCCTCTTAAGAACTCAAAGGCGGGGGGTCCTGGGCGCTCTTGATATTGGCTCAGGCTATGATCTCGTGGTCATATGATGAAGCCCCACATCGTGCTCCACGCTGAGCACGGAGCCTGCTTGGGATTCTCTCTCTCCTTCCCTCTCTGCCTCTCCCCTGCTTGCACTCTATCTCTCAAAATAAATAATAAACATGATAAAAAGAACTCTAAGGTGAAGTGACTGTATTTTCCTCCATATTTTATCTTCCAAATTACAAATGTCTGAAAGTAAAATATTATATTAAAATATATATAATACGCAATGCTCATCACAAGTGCTCTCCTTAATGCCCATCACCCATTTGGCCCATTCCCCCATCCACCTCACCTCTTGTAACCATCGGTTTATTCTCTATAAGTGAGAGTCTGTTTCTTGGTTTGTCCGTCTTTTTATTTTCCCCTTTGCTTGTTTGTTTTCTTAAATTCCACGAACTAGTGGAATCATATGGTATTTGTCTTTCTCTGACTGGCTTATTTCACTTAGCATAATATTCTCCAGTTCCTTCCATGTCACTGCAAGTGGAAGATTCTTTTTTATGGCTGAGGAGCAATGTTCCTTGTAAATATGTACCACATCTTCTTTATCCATTTATCAGTTGATGGACGCTTGGGCTCTTTTCATAATTTGGCTATTGTAGATAATGCTGTTATACACATTAGGGTGCTTGTATCGATTTGAATTAGTATATTTGTATTCTTTAGGTAAATATCTAGTAGGGAAATTGCTGGATGGTAGGGTAGATCTATTTAAAAAAAATTTTTTTAACTTTATTCATTTTTGAGAGACAGAGAGAGACAGAGCATGAGAGGTGGAGGGGCAGGGAGAGAGGGAGACACAGAATCTAGGCAGGCTCCAGGCTCTGAGCTGTCAGCACAGAGCCCGACGTGGGGCTCGAACTCATGGACTGCGAGATCATGACCTGAACCCAAGTTGGACGCTCAACCGACTGAGCCACCCAGGCACCCCAGGTTAGGTCTATTTTTTTAACTTTCTGAAGAAACTCCATACTGTTTCCAGAGTGGTTGCCTCACTTTGCATTTCCACCAACAGTGTGAGAGCGTTCCACTTCCTCTGCATCCTCAGCACCATTTGTTGTTCCTTGTGTTATTGTGTTATTAATTTTAGTCATTCTGACAGGTGTGAGATGATATCTCATTGTAGTTTTGATTTGCATTTCCCTCATGATCAGTGATGTTGGCATATTTTCATGTGTCTTTGACCATCTGCATGTGTTTTTTGGAAAAATGTCTATTCATGTCCTTTGCCCATTTTTAAATTACATTATTTGTTTTTCTAGTGTTGAGTGTTATAAGCTCTTTATATATTTTGGATACTAACCCTTTATCAGATACGTCATTTGCAAATGTGTTCTCCCATTCCTTAGCTTGCCTTGTAGTTTTATTGATTATTTCCATTCTGTGCAGAAACTTGTTATTTTGATGAAGTTCCAATAGTTTATTTTTGCTTTAGTTTCCCTTGCATCAGGAAATACACCTAGTAAGAAGTTTCTGTGGCAGTGTCAGAGAAGTTACTGCCTGTGTTCTCTTCCAGGATTTTTATGGTTTCCCATCTCACAGTCAAGTCTTTAATGCATTTTGAATTTGTTTTGTGGATGGTGTAAGAAAGTGGTCCAGTTTCATTCTTTTGCCTGTTACTGTCCAGTTATCCCTACACCATTTGTTGAAGAGACTATCTCTTTACCTTTTGATAATCCTTCCTACTTTTTTGAAGATTAGTTGACCATTTAGTTTTGGGTTCATTTCTGGGTTTTCTATTCTGTTCTATCTATTTGTCTATTTTTGTGACAGTATCATACTGTCTTGATCACTACAGTTTTGTAATATAACTTGAAGTCTAGAATTGTGATGCCTCTTTGCTTCCCGTCCCCCGCCTCCCCCGCCAAGGTTGTTTGGCTATTCAGGGTCTTTTGTGGTTCCATACAAATTTTAGGATTGTTTGTTCTAGCTCTGTGAAAAATGGTCTTGGTTTTTTGAAAGCGAGTACATGAAATGTGTAGACTGCCTTGGGTGATGTAAACATTTTAACAATATTTGTTTTTCTAATCCATGAGCATGGAAGGTTTTTCCATTTCTTTGCGTCATCTTCAATTTCTTGCATCAGTGTTTTATGGCTTTCAGAGTATAAGTCTTTCACCTTTTGAGTTGGGTTTATTCTTAGTATCTTATTGTTTGTGGTGTAATTGTGAATGGGATTCCTTGCTTTCTCTTTTTGCTGTTTCATTATTGGTGGGTAGAAATGCAACAGATTTCTGCCTGTTGATATTGTGTCCTGTAACTTCGCTGAATTTGTATATCAATTCTAGTAGTTATTTGGCGGAGTCTTGTGGGTTTTCTATATACAGTATCATGTCTTCTGTAAATAGTATAAGTTTTACTTCTCTCTTGCTCATTTCAATGCCTTTTATTACTTTTTGTTGTCTGATTCCTGTGGCTAAGACTTCAAGTGCTATGTTAAATAAAAGTGATGAGAGTGGATATTGCTGTCTTGAGCTCTCAGTTTTCCCCAATGAGGATAATATTAGCTGTTTTTTTTTTTTTTAATAGATGGTTGGTATGTTGAGGTATGTTCCCACTAAAACTATTTGTTGAGAGTTTTTTTTTTAATCATGAACGGGTTTTATACTTTGTCATATGCTTTTTCTGCATCTATTGAAATGATCATATGGTTCTTATCCTTTCTTTTATTAATGTGATGTATCACATGGATTGATTTGCAAATATTGAACCATACTTACAATCCAAGAATTAATCCTGCTTGACTGTGGTGAATGATTTTTTTTAATGTAATGTTGGATTTGGTTTGCAGTATTTTATTGAGGAATTTGCATGTTTGTTCATCAGAAATATTGGCCTACAGTTCTCTTTTTCAGTTGTGTCTTTAGCGGTTTTGGTATCAGGGTAATTCTGGCCTCATAGAATGAATTTGTGAGATTTATTTCCTTTTCTATCTTTTGGAATAGTTTGAGAAGAATATATTTTAACTCTTTAAATCTGGTAGAACTCATCTCTGAAACGTCTGGTCCTGGACTTTTGTTTGTTGGGAGTTTTTAAATTTCTAACTCAATTTATTTGCAGGTTATTCATCTGTTCAAGTTTTCTATTTCTTCCCCTTTCAGTTTGATAGTTCATATGTTTCTAGGAATTTATCCATTTCATCCGGGTTGTCTAATTTGTGGGCATATGGCTTTTGATAATATTCTCATAATTGTTTGTATTTCTGTGGTGTTGGTTGTTATTTCTCCTCTCTCATTGGTGATTTTATGTATTTGAGTCCTTTCTCTTTTCTTTTTGATAAGTCTGGCTAGAGGATTATCATTATTTTTTTGATCTTTTCAAAGAATCACCTCCTTGTTTTATTGATCTCTTCTATTTTTTTTTTAATTTAGTTTCTATATCATTTACTTCTGCTGTAATCTTTATTACTTCCTTCCTTTTGGTGGCTTTAGGCTTGGTTTTTTATCGTTCTTTTTCTAGCTCCTTTCGGTATAAAGTTAGGTTGTTTATTTGAGATTTTTCTTGCTTCCTTAGAGAAGATTTTATTACTTAATACTTCCTCTTAGCACTACCTTTGATGCATTTCAAAGGTTTTAGACCATTGTGTATTCATTTTCATTTGATGCCATGTATTTTATTATTTCTTCCTTTATTTCCTGGCTGACTCATTTATTGTTTAGTAGCATGCTGTTAACCTCCATGTATCTGTGGTCTTTCCATAGTTTTTCTTGTGGTTGACTACTAGTTTCATAGCATTGTGTTAGAAAAGGTGCATGATAGGACTTAGATCTTATTGTATTTGTTTAGACCTCTTTTGTGCCCTAATATGTGATCTATCCTGGAGAGTGTTTCATGTGTACTTGAATGTGTATTCTGCTGTTTGAGGGAGGGATATTCTGAATATATCTGTTAAGTCCATCTGTTCCAGTGTGTCATTCAAAGCCACTGTTTCCTTGTTTATTTGTTTGTTAGATGATGTGCCCACTGAGGTGTTAAAGTACTCCACTATTGTATAATTACGATTAATTCCTTTAGATTTGTTATTAATTGTTCTGTGTATTTGGGTGCTTTCATGTTGGGTGCATAAATATTTTACATTTGTTATATCTTCTTGTTGGATTGTCCCCTTTATGATTATATAGTGTCTTTCCCCCACCCCCACCCTCCTTTTTATACTGCCTGTTTAAAAGTCTATTTTGTCTGATATAAGTGTTGTTACTCTGGCTTTCTTCAGACATGCCCTTGTGTGATAAATGTTTCTCTAGCTCCTCACTTTCAATTGCAGGTGTCTGTAGGTCTAAAGTGAGTCTCTTGTAGGCAGTTTATAGATTAGTCTTGTTTTTTGTTTGTTTGTTTGATTGTTTGTTTTTTATCCATTTTGACATCCTATGTCTTTTGATTGGAATATTTAGTCCATTTACATTCAAAGTAATTATTGGTAGATATGTATTTATTTACAGTTAATACTAGTTTTGTCATTTTTTTCTGGAGATGCTCTTTGATCTTTTCTTGTCTTTGTTTCTCCTTTGCACTCAAAGAGTCCCTTTAGTTTTTCTTGCAGAGCTGGTTTAATGGTCACAAACTCCTTTGGTTTTTGTTGGAGAAACTCTTTATCTCTCCTTCTATTCTGAATGATATCCTTGCTGGATAGATATTCTGGGCTGCAGATTTTTCCCATTCAGCACTTTGTTTTTTATTTATTTATTATTATTTTTTTAATTTTTTTAAAAAATGTTTTTTAATGTTTTATTTATTTTTGAGACAGAGAGAGACAGAGCATGAGCAGGGAAGGGGCAGAGAGAGAGATGGAGACATAGAATCTGAAGCAGGCTCCAGGCTCTGAGCTGTCAGCACAGAGTCCGACACGGTACTCAAACTCAAGAACTGTGAGATTATGACCTGAGCCAAAGTCCTTTCAACTGACTAAGCCACCCAGGCACCCCTTGAGTTCCTTCAATATTTTGTGTAATATATCCTTACCAGATATATGGAACACAAATATTTTATCCCTTTACACTGGTTGTGTTTTCACTCTATTGGTTGTTTCTTTTGTTCTGCAGAAGGTTTTTAGTCTGATGTAGTCCCGCTTGTCTATTTTTGCTTGCTATTGGCTTCATGTTGCTAAAAAAATAATTTCCAAGACCAATGACAACTTTTTCCCCATGATTTCTTCTACTAATTTATAATTTCAGGTGTTATATTTAAGTCTTTAAAACATTTTGAGTTGATTTTTGTATATGGTGTGAGTTAAGGGTCCAGCTTCATTCTTCTGCATGTGAATATCCAATTTTCTCCAATGCCATTTGTTGAAGAGACGATTCATATTTTGTCAGGAACTATTTTTCAGAAAGGCTTAAAACTCTCTGTTGTAAAGAGCATAGCCTTCCTACAGAATTTTGTGGTCTTATGTTGTGATTTTCTCCTTCGTGCTTGCTATAAGAGTCACAATGCAACTTCCCTACTTCCCACACTAAAGTCTCCAATACTCTAAGTCTTATTGGATCATAATGTCTAAATGGCAAGGCCCCTTGTACCATATCTTGGAGCTGCTACAAAATCCTTTCTTGTTTTTAGTATGTTTCAGAGCTTGCCGTCTCTCATAACACATTGCTTATCCACTGGGACAGAATTCGTTGATGTGGCATGTGTTGCCTCTAGGACTCAAGATGGCTGACTTCTCGGGCACTGTACTTTTTTTTTCTTTTTGCTAGAAGATTATGATTAAATAATATGTTTTACTCTGGAAAGCATGTTTAGTATTTCTGTGACGTGTCTGTTGCAGCTACTCAACTCTGCTTTAGTAGTACGAAAGCAGCTATAGATAAAATATAAGTAGTTATGGCTGTGTCCCTACACAACTTTTTTGTTTGTTTGTTTATTTCACAAAACAGACATATTTGCCCCACAAGTGGCAGTTTTCCAACCCCTGATGTAGGGACCAGTATAATGTTCTCTAAAATCTACATATCCCATAAATCTCTTACTATCGTTATTATCATAGACAACCATAGACAGCAAGGTAGTTAAATTAGTCTTGTTCATCCCATGTGGATGCAAACTCTGATCTTCTTTTGTGATAAGAGTGGAAAGAATGTATTTACTAAATCAATGGCTGCCTGTCTTACAACTGAGAAAATGATACTCTTCTCCAGTATAGCAGGTATGATCAGGGATAATTCTTGGTTAAACTGTGGTAATCTACAGCCATTTGTCCAGAAGCCATCCCAGTTATCACGAAAGCCATTCTATGAAATAAATAGAAATATGTTGAAATCATTGCCCCTGTATCCTTTAGGTGTTTAATGGTAATATCCAGCCCCTTCTTCCCAGTTGGGATGAAATATATTTTTGGTTTTCTATCTTGGTGTGGGTTCAACGTAAGAGGTTTCTGTGTGTTCTATGCCACTATGACATCTCTTACTACACAGGTAACTGACCCAATGTGGAGATCATGCTGCCTATTAAATATGTCATAATCAATTACATGATTTAGAACTGGGAAAGAAACAATTGAATGAGTCTACAGGTACAATTGGCCCACTGTGAGACAGCCTTTATCCACTTACTTCCTGGTCCCATGATGATACTTTGTATCTTCAAACATTAATGTTCCCCCCATATCCACATTCATTATTCTTCCAAAGTTCAAAGTTTCTTCCTATCTGCAATGGTCATTCAGTCAAGAACATAGCCATAGGCCATTCTTTTGGAGGAAGGACTAAGGAAATCAATGTTGCAGAGTCCTTTCTCCGAGGAAATTGGCCACCTTTTCAGTCAATGGGATCTGGAAATTGGGTCTCTCTAGGAACTAAGCAAGAAATGAAGACTCTTTACTGGATTAGTTCTGTTCACCTTCCGGTTCTTTCATGCTTACTTGGTTTTTGTTTTGTTTTGTTTTTTGTTTTGTTTTGTTTGTTTGTTTTCTGATTATAGATGAAAAACAACACTCTTTCTGGCCACTATTCTATTCTGCCCCTAAGGATGCTGTGTTCTATTAATCATCTCCACAATGCTCAGCAAACAAAGCACCCTAGGCTGCTTCTGCAATCTTGTTAGTCATTGCAATAATTGCAATTTCCTGCAATTCCAGCCAAGCACTGCCACTCGGCTTCAATGACTTTGGGGTTTTATTTCCCCTATGGATATTTGAGCTTTGAAGTAGGACTGCCTTAATTGCTACCACCTCTGTGAGGCAGAAGACAGGTATGACTGAATTGCTTAGTGATTCTGGTGTCCATCTCTTCAGAGCACTTGTGATGGCTTTGATGAACAGTGTACCCTCTGGGCCCTCTCTTAGAACATGAAACTTGTGATTTTTCCGTATTGTAATGGATCCATTCCAAAATTCTCATTCTCTCAATCTCTAATCTTTCTTCTAACATCTGCCAGGATAACTCAGGCATTTCCATGTGAGTTTGTCTTGACTGTTGTCCCCCTTAAGTCTCCCCAAATCCACTATAGCAGCAAGTTTTTCCTATTGTGTACAGTCTATCTTCCCCCTTCATAGGCCCAGGATGTTACTAGCCATCTGATGCTGGCTCTTAACCCTGGTCATAGTCCTGCCGGCCAGCAAAAGAGATGGGGCCATTTCTGAGGAGGCCACTGGTTGCTTTGTAGGGCAGAAGCTTCTCCAGTGACTTTTAGATGAGGAAAGCCTTAGCTTTTACTAAGAAAGAATGTGCTGCTTCTGCAAGCTCTGAGGACTGTGGGGGAGAATCGTGTTGTTTTAGAATCCGTGTTCTCAGGAGAATCTCAATCTCCGGTAGCTCTCTTTACCCTATGTTTCAAGAGTCCCAACCTAGTTAATTTTCCCAACTAGAACCTTCAAGTACCTGATGTGTCTTACCTTAGCATTATATCTGTGGAGCTTTCTGACCCAATCAGTTCATCAATTTTCTGCTCAATTGTGTGCCAGATATAAGACCCTTTTTGGCAGGTACTAAAGAGGTCTCCTTGATCTTGTGCTTAGCCTTTAACTCTCAGTGGTCATCAGTTTCTCATTAGCTCTATGCAGTGTATCAGTGAAACTTAACAGTAAACAATGACTTCAATATCCTTGCATTGCTGCCCCATTTGATCAAATACCTGAATCATCATAACTGTCAATGTGTTCCCCTTTCAGGATATTTTTCCAAGTCACCATTGGTGGACTATTATTAGTTGTCCTGGTGCCTCGTGCAAGAACTGTCCAAAGTCCACTTTCAGTACAGGGTGACCATCGTCTTTGTCTACTCAGCACGGAGAGTGAGTCACAAAGCCTTCACTGAATCACCCATTCTCCCTTTCCTCAGATAATTCCTGGACCACTTATACATGTTAGTTCAAGTTTTCTGAATACCACATCAGATATGCAAGAGATTTACTGAAGGACATGTCTATGAAAGAGAGAGAGGAAGAGGTCAGATAAATGAGAATCTTCATACTCCCAAGAAAGTCTGACATTTGTGAAAGATAGGAGGCTTTAGTGGAAAGGGTCTCAGACTGCAGTACAAATGTTTAGTCGATATAATGGTTGGAATCATTGGGTAAGCTACCCGCCCCCCCCCAAAAAAAGTGCCTTCCATCTTTCAGGAACAGACCTTTACTAGTACACTGGCCATGCTCAGGCTTTTGCTGGGAACAGCCCAGGAGAAAAGTGTAGTCTCAGCATGAACACAGTGATGGAACCAGAAGAGCATCTGCCCAGCCTCCAGTTAATCTTGGTTCCCACAGCAGATCTGAATCATGCATGTTCATGGTCCTCAAACCAAGAAAGTCCAGACTTCTCTAAGCTTCTTCTGTATCTTATATTTATCCGTACCCTTTGAATTAGCAGTAAAGTTTGATAAACTCTGATCCTTGTGGGTCTGATTTGACATTTCTGCTCTCTATATTGTCTTAATTTTATTAATAAAAGAGCAATTTCACTAATATTGAAATAATGCAAGTCTTAAATCCTCTGATGTTTCAAATAAAAAATTAGCTAATTCCAAAAATAGTTCAAATACTTTCCAACCAATTTATAAAATGAAAAGAATCTTTTGGAAATACATTCAGCCAATTCAAAGATTAAATAGCAGATATATTTTTTGTGTGTGTGAATCTTATTTTAAATGTACTTAGAAATTCAGGAATTGGGCGTTTGAAGTCATGTGATCTAGCAACATATCTGACATATCACCCTGTCAACTTACCAAGGTAGGAGAGTTAGAAAGTTGACTTCATGTCAAATTATTTTACAGAAAGGGGAAAGGTTTACAGAAAGGGAAAGAAGTAGAAGCATAAAATAGAGATAACAGGTAATGCACTAAGATTTTTACACATTGATTAATAATGTTTGTTTTTATTTTGTGTTTAATTATTAGATTTCTAAGTTCATGAATAGAATTAGGTTGAAATTTTTACTTTTAATACCCTCTTTGCCTGGTTATATTTAAGCACTTTTTTTTCTTTTTAAAACATTTATATTTATAAAAATTTAACCATGCAATATCTCATTTTATTTTTTTCCCAAATCCTCCTCTTATCTCTATCCTCTGGATTATTTTGCATCAAATGTTACCCATACACATTTTCATTTCTGTGGACATATTGTATATGTGTATCTGAAATGTAGACTCTTTTTCTAAACATCATTAACACCCTTAAAAATCTGACAATGATTCCTTAGTATAATCAAATATCCATTCAGTGTATTAGTGTCTAAATGTGAGGTTTTTTCTTTAATAACTCATATTAAGTATCTATTTTATTTATTTTTTATTTTCTCTTTTCATTTTGGTTTGAATGCCTTTCCAAAACCATGACCTCCAATGATGTGTAAAATAAGAATACTAAAAATGGGGGGAACTTGCAGCAGACTTTACTACGATTTTTCTCCTTAATGCCCTGAAATACATGAGTGTGACTGATCTTTGCAGTGTTCGTAGTAAACACTGTGAATAAACCAGGAGAAGATGAGGTTATCAGTAATCTGCATTCTGGTAAAGGGAGTAGAAGTAGAGTTCAAGACTTCCCTGTAGCTGGCAGGAGAGCAGATATGGAAGATGCCCAATGGTATAGTCACTCCTTATTCTCATCATTATGAGAGGGCTGGGGACGTGGGAGTGAGGAGTGGCACTTTGCACAATGGTAAAATTTTGAGTAGTGTGAACAAAGTTGCTCTTGTCCAGAACACCATTATAGGCACTGATCAGTGGGGACAAAGAAGCATTATTCCAACACCAAATGGCCCAGTGCGGCCAGGGCTAATGACACAGGGACTTGCAAAAAAAAAAAAAACAAAAAAAAAAACCCCAAAAAAACTCCATTAACTAATACACTTAAAAAGGAAGTAATGGCAGAAGGACACCTTCCATGAAAGTTTTCTGGTAAGATATATAATTGATTTAGCTATCACTTAATTCAATTATAATTTTATACATGATGGCTAATTTTTATTGTTGTTCCAGAATCAAAAGAGAGCTCTATAGTCTAGTTGCCCAACCTAAAACTATGAGAACATAATTTTTGTGTCATTATGAAACAAAAGTATTAATAAGTGGCTATAAGAACATGATATAACAACCTCAGAAACAGAGTAAAATGTAATTATGAGCATGCTTGACAGGCACTTGAATTTCATCTACAAATTTTAGCATGCTACTGTGGCTTAAAGGAAGAACCTGATTGCCATATCTAACCACTTCTCATCTACATGAAAAACAAACCAACCAAACAAACAAAAAACTTCCCAAATGGAGATCTAAATTTTTTATCACATTGTGCCTCCTGAATCAAACTCTGCCAACAACGTAGATTTATTGTACACCAAGTCCCTAATTAAGGGGCATTCTTTCAAATAGAAGAATAATTACAGCAAAATATCCTGCTAGTCATTTAACCAAGAATGAGTGAAGGGAGACAGACCATATTCCATATATAGGAGTAGATGAAGTGCCTTGTATATGTCGTTGAAAGTCCTAATTGATTCATCTCAGGATAAGCTGCTGTCAACTTAATTACATGAGAAATGATTTTAAAAGTCTAATCAGATTTAATGTACTTGAAAATGCATTTAATAAATTGCAACTTTTGTCATGAAACAAAAAGCTTAATTTTCACTTATGTTCACATGAATGAATTAGATAAACTATTCAAAGAATCTTCCCAGGTTTGAAATCCAGAATACAAATTATGAGAATAAAGAGAACAATACTTGACATGGGTTCATTATTTTAGTTATCAAGTGATGTATCAGAAAAATGAATTCACAAACCAATATTTACTTTGTCAATCTCTTAGATAAGTGTGCATTTACAAGTCAGTTTCTTGTTTACAGATCAAATTTGGTTAATCATAGATTAATTTACAAATTAAAATATGATTGCTGGAACTGATCGAGCTTCAGAACAAACTAAAGCAGTACAGGAATACTTCAGAGATATTGTGGATTCAGTTACAGGTTACTGACATAAAGTGAATATTGAATAGAGTAAGTCACATATATATATATATATATGCACACACATACATATATATATATATATATATATTTCCCAATGCATATAACAATTACATGTACACTGTACTATAATCTGGTAAGTATGTAATAGTGAATGTCCAAAAACTAATGCACATACCTTAGTTAAAAATTAATGCTAACTTCTAATCACATCTGAGCTTTCTGTGAGTCATAATATTTTTGCTGGTGGGGGGTTTTGCTTCAATGTCCATACTAACAAACAGAAGTCCAAGTCCAGATGGATTCACAGGTGAATTCTTCCAAATGTCTAAAGGACAATTAATACCTATTTTCTCAAAATATAAAAGAGGAAGAAGAAGAAGAAGAAGAAGAAGAAGAAGAAGAAGAAGAAAAACTTCCAAATACATTCTATGAGGCCAGCATCACTCTGATACCAAAGACACCACAAAAGAAGAAACTATAGGCCAACATCCCTAATGAACATACTTGCCAAAATCCTCCACAAAATATTAGCTAACCACATTTCATAATATATTAAAAGGATCATTCCTCATGATCAAGTGGGATTTATTCAGGGGATGCAAGGATGGTTTAATATTCACAAACAAACCAATGTGATACAACACATTAATAAAATCATAAATCATAAATAAAAATCATATGACCATCACAATAGATGCAAAGAAAGCATTTGAAAAAAATTCAATAACCATTCATAATGAAAACTCAACAAAGAAGATTTAGACAGAACATGCCTCAAGTAATAAAGGTCATCTATGAAAACTTGCAGCTAATATTTTACTTAATGGTGAAAAGCTGAGAGTTTTTCCTCTAAGATCAGGAACATGACAACGATGGCCACTCTTGCCATTTTTATTCAACATGGTATTAGAAGTCCTAAACACAGTAATCAGACAGAAAACATAAATAAAATAATTCATATTGGAAAGGGAGAAGTTAAACTATCACTATTTGTAGATGACATAATTCTATATGTAGAAAACCCTAAAGACTCTACCAGAAAACTATTAGAAGTAATGAATGAATTCAGTAATATTATAGAATACAAGATTACACTGAAATCAGTTGCATTTCTATACACTAATAATAAAGTAGGAGAAACAAATTAAGAAAGCAGTTTCATTTGCAATTACCCCCAAAATAACAAAATATCTAGGAACCAATTTAACCAAGGAGGCGAAAGACCTATACTCTAAAATTGTACAAAACATTAATGAGGGGCAACTGGGTGGCTCGGTAGGTTGAGCGTCCAACTTTGGCTCAGGTCATGATCTCATGGTTCATGAGTTTGAGCCCTGCATTGGGCTCTCTGCTGTCAGTGTGGGACAAGCCTGCTTCAGATTCTCTGTCTCCTTCTCTCTTCCCCTCTCCCACATGCTATCTCTCTCAGGAATAAATAAACATTTAAAACATTGATGGAATAAATTGAAGATGACACAAACAGATGGAAAGATAGTCTTTGGAAGACTATTGGAAGAATTAAAATTACTAAAATGTTTATATCACCCAAAGGAATCTACAGGTTCAATGAAAGCCCTATCAAAATAACAACAGAATTTTTTACAGAACTAGAACAAAAAATCCTAAAACTTGTATGGAACTAAAAAGACCATGAATAGCCAAAGCAAACTTGAGAAAGAAAATCAAAGCTGGAGGTATCACATTCGGATATCAAGATATACTGCAAAGCTATAACGATCAAATGAATATGACACACAAAAATAAACATAGGTTAACAGAATAGAGAGCCTAGAAATAAACCCACACTTGTATGGTCAATTAATCTTCAATAAAGGAGGCAAAATATATAATGGGGAAAAGACTGTGTCTCCAATAAATGGTACCAAAAAAACTGGACAGTTCCATGCAAAACAATGAAATTGACACATTTCTTACACCATATATATAAATAAATAAACTCAAAATAGATGAAAGACCTAAATGTAAGACATGAAACCATAAAACTCCTGGAATAAATGAAGGCAGTAATTTCTTTGATGTTGACATTAGCAACATTTTTAAGATATATCTTCTTGAGCAAGGGCAACGAAAGCAAAAATAAACTACTAGGACAATCTTAAAATAAAATAGCGTTTGCACATTGAAGGAAACCATCAAGAATGGAAATACAACCTGCTGAATGGGAGAAGATATCGGCAAATGATGTATCTGATAAGGGATTAATATCCAAAATATATAAGAAAAATTTACAACTCAACACCAAAAAGCCTCCAAATATGCCAATTAAAAATGGTCAGAGGATATGAATAGACAGTTTTCCAAATAAAAAATATAGATGGCTAATAGACACATGAAGGGATGCTCAACATCACCCATCATCAGGGAAATGCAAATTGAAATTACAATGAAATAGCACCTTATACCTGTCAGAATGGCTAGAATCAAAATACAGCAAATAACAAGTATGGGCAAAGATGTGGAGAAAAAGGAACGCTTGTGCACCATCAGTGGGGAGGAATACTGGTATAGTCACTGTGGAAAATTTTATGGAGGTTTCCCAAAAATTAAATACAGAAGTACCCAGTAACCCCACTCTTGGCTATTTACCTAAAGAACATGAAAACACTAATTCAAAAAGATATATGCACTCATGCTTACTGCAGCATTATTTATAATATCTAAGATATGGAAACAACTCAAATGTCCATCAACATATTAAGGATAAAGAAGTGGCATATTTTTGTGTATGTATTCTATTACTTAGCTGTAAAAAAAGGAAAGGGATAAGTCAGACAAAGACAAGTTCAATGTGATTTCACTTATATATGGAATCTAAAAAAAGCAAAACAAAACAAAACAAGCATAAACAGATTCTTAAATACAGAGAATAAAGAACAAATTGATGGTTGCCAGAGGGCATGACAGTGGGGAGATGGGCAAAATGGTTGGGCCAGAGTGGGAGATACAGGCTTCCTTTTATGGAATTAATAAATCACGGGCATGAAAGGTACATCATAGGGAACATAGTCAAAGGTTTTGTGGTTTTGTGTCACCACTGTATGGTTCACAGATGGCTATGCTTACGGTGAGCATTGTGGAATCACTATGTTGTACAGCTGAAACTAACACGACATTGTATGTCAAATGTACTTCAGTACAAAAGTAAAAAAAGTTATAGTGATGGTTTGAATGACATTTACACACACACTGAATTAATTACCAAATGGAAACAAAATTCTAACTCTGATTTTCTTGCCTCATTTCTCGAATAACTTAAAAATATTTTTTGTTACATGTGAATGGAGAGTCTCTGGTACCAAGGACTACAGATTTTCAGGGATGAGAAAGCAACCAGCATCAACCCACATTTGACTTCTGCGAACAGATATAAAAAGATTCTCCTTTACTGGTGGTGCTTTAAATGGTTATACATTCCGCATGGCATCAGCTAAAGATTTTTTTTTTCACTTCTCTTTTAATTTTGATAACGTTCAGCTTACCATCATATTCAAGATGCTATCCCATGGTGATGCAGGTAATAAACAGCCTGAGCTTAAGGTTTCTTGATGAATGAAGCATAGCATTATGCTAGTCTCAGGGAACCAACCTGTTCTTTTAATCTACCATGGAAATAATCCACAAATTAAAAAAAAACAAAACAAACAAACAAAAAAAAACCCAGCATGCTTGTATGGAGAGGTGCACAAAGTAAACAAATAGTTTATGCCCAAGTGAACATGTTCTTTTCTCTTTTCTTCACTGTAGTTTGATGTGTGGATACTACCTATTCTCCTCAGATTGTGCTTGGGCAATTATTCCAGAAATGTTTCTTTTTCGTTATAGGAGTAGCTTCATTTTTTCCATGTTTTGTATCACTTATTGGCAGATAAGAGTTGTTTCCCACTTCCCGGGCAAAGCAACCTCTTCAATCATAACCGTGAGCTAAGATTTCATCATGACCATTTTGTTCATTTAACCCTTAATTTTCGTGGAGAAACCTATGTACTGCTTCAGGAGTATTTTTGGTGTTTCTCGTTCATCTTTTTAAAGAGTGTGCCGCTTGTGCCCAGCTGTAAATCAAATTCAGTGTCTCCAAACTTTAGCAGGTGACTTTTACATTACCTGTCCAAACCTGGACCTTCTTCAATGTTCCATACTTCAGCAGATGCAATGATATCAGCGGGTTGTGCTGTCCAGCAACATGAATTGCTTTTTTTGGACCCTTGCTGTCCAATATAAGATTTAAGGAGAGTGTTCCCCACATATCTTTTGAATTGCTCTGCTTTACTCCATACACATCAAAACCACCCTTCTTAATAATAACATAATTAGTTATATATAGGCCTTTATCTGTACTTGTTATTGCAATAGTTAACTATTTTTAATATTTACTCTCATTGGTACTGTTCTCAGGACCCAAGAAGTATTAACTCATCCAATCCTCAAAGTAGTTATATCTACCGGAAGCTATTATTATTTCCATATTATAGATGAGGAAACTGAGGCAAAGAATTTAGCAACTTTTCCAAGGGCTTACATGCAATAAATGGTGAATCAGGATTCAAGCTCAGGTGTCTTGTCCCTAATTTGACCGCTTTTGCCACAAACCTTGTTTTACCAATTCCCATCTCCTTAGAATAAAGTATGAATTCTAAGTACAAAAAACAAAGTCTTGTTGTGTAAATCTCTGATTTTTTTAGCATCAACTAGAGCCTCTCTTCCTTTAATTTTCTTCAGTCCACTAAACTTGACATTTCCCTCACGTGGCCCCCAGCCAGGATCTTGGTCTTTCTCTCACTAACCGTGATTCCTCAGCATTTTTTACACCATGGTGCCTCCAATCATATGTGATCAACCTCCATTCATTTCATATTTAATAGCAGGTCTCAACTTCAGCAATTGTAGTGTCAATGATCTATTGCTCTGTTCTATCGCTTTTCAGCACATAGGGTCAGCTCTCGAACATTCCACTACCATAGTCTCTGCTTTTTGATTTCCTCCTACAGTTAGTAACCTGGGATCTATTGATGGACTAAAACTCTTGGAACTGTTCTTCCAAGTATAGATAGATAAATGATAGATGATAGTTAGATAGATGAAAGAAGGAAAGAAAGCAAGAAAGCAAGAAAGAAAGAGAAGGAAGGAAGGGAGGAAAGAAGGAAGAGAGGGAGGGAAATAAGTATATACTTAACAGATTCACTTTCTGTGTGTGAGATTTACCACTTTAATCAAATTTAGAGAAGTTCCAAATAGCCAAAGTTACAGAATCTTAAAAGAGGAAAGGGGAGCCGGGCCACACCATATCCATACAATCCCATAATTTCATCTATTTTTTTCTGGTTTTCCCTCAAGAACATTCTCTCAGCATTTGTAGATTTAGACGTCAACTCTTCCTTCTATAGGGTCAGAACCCAAGCACTTAGGCCCTAACTCACAGTTTCAAATGTCCCTTTGTTAGCTCTCTAACTTGTACATCTTAGGAGCTAGATAGGATGTATTTCAGTTCCCTGATTAAAAGCTTGAACTAGACTGTCCAAAAGCAAGGATTTCTACTGATGTTTAGGAATGACAGCATTTTCTAGGTGATTAACAGACCAACCTGTACTCTCTGCAATAGAAGTTCCCTCTTAGACTACGAGTCCTCAAGAGATGCCTGATGTGTGTCTGTAAAGCGGTCCTGTTCATAGTGGGTGCCCATCCTAGTTTTGCCTTTTCACCAACTCTTTAGTGAAGAAAACTGTAAGTAACCTTTCACTCACTAATCGCAGTTCCTGGTTTTGAACTGCCCCCCAGTGAGTTCCAACACCATCTTTTCTATCTAAGCCTAAAGTTATTCATGGCCAGTGATATGCAAACACCTACAACATACCTGTCAAGACAGCTCCGGACCCCTAGAATCTTCATGGCACTGACTTTTCACACACTCCACATGGAAGTATAGATAATGAACTCTTCACCAACAACTATGTATCATATATGTTACATATTTCCCCTCCAAAGCCATATATTGCTGTGCTTAGGGTCCTCTGAGAACAAAAAACCAGTGTGTGATTAGATGTCCAAGAAATGTAATGAGGAATATAGCTCTGTTATGGCTGAATTGTGCCTCTCCTCTTCCTATGTTGAAACCCTAACCCCCCAGTATTATGGTATTTGGGGTCTTTGGGAGGTAATTCGGTTTAGATGAGGTCATGAGTGGCATCCTCATTATGAGATCAGTGTCCTTATGAGGAAAAAAAAAAGGCAGATGGCACTCTGTCTCTCTTTCCTTCTCTTACCAGTCATATGAGGACACAATAAGAAGATGGCCATCTGCAAGCTATGAAGAGGGCTCTCACCAGGAACTGAATCACCTGGCACTTGGTCTTAGACATGCCAGCCTCCAAAAGTGAGAGAAATAAATGTCTTTTTTTTTAAGCCTCCACTCTATACTATTTTGTTACAGCATCCTGGACTAAGCTAGTAGCTGGTCCTGAGAAGTCGGCTGGAAAAAGCTCTGGAACTAAATGCAAAGTCGAGAAGGAGGCAGGAGGAGTTTTGAGGTGCAGCTAGGAAAAAGCATAGATTTCCGGGAAATGTCTGGCAGAATGATAATGGATATTTAAGATGATTCTGGGCGGTGGGGAGGGGGGGGGCGCTCAGAAGAGCTCTAGAGAAAGCATTTATCTTCTTAGAGAAGACAGAAATAAATCCTGTACAAAATCTTGCTAAAAATATGGATGTTAGAGGCTATTCTGATGACATCTCAGAAGGAAATGATAAATATGAGCTATGGGGTGATGCTGCTACCCCCGTGGACCTGTAGGGTCGAGCATAAATGAAAGAGGACCGTATATGAGTGCTAAGGTCTGATGGGCATATTGTGTTAGGTTTTGGATGTCCTGGATCCTGTATCTCCTTCCTACTTCTCCCTTTTGGAATAGGAATGTCTACCTTAAGCCTGCCCCACTATTGTATTTTGGAAGCAGATAACTCTTTTGCTTTCACAGGTTCGTAGATGGTGAGAAATTTTGGCTCAGGGGGAATCATACCTTGTTTCTCGCCCATATTTGATTTGGATGAAATTCAGATGTGCCTTTGGACACAGGTTGCCTTTGGACTTTAAGGTTGATGCTGGAATGAGTTAACATTTCTGGGGATGTGGGAATGGAATGCATATATTTTACTTGTGGGAAGTCAGGGACACAATGCGATGGACTGAATATTTGTGTCTTCCCAAATTTATATGTTGAAGCCCTAATGTCCGACGTAACATTTGGAGATGGAGTTTGGAGATGTAATTGGGTTTAGATTGGGTCATGAGGCTAAGATCCTCAGGATGGGATCAGGGTTCCTATAAGAAGAGGAAGACTGATATCTCTCTTGAATGTGCCCTCTCTCTTTCTCTTTCTCTCTCCACACACACACACACACACACCAGGAAAAGCCCACGTGAGCACACAGTGAGAAGGCAGCCCTCTGCAACCCAGAAAGAGGATCCTCACCAGACACTGGATCTTCCTGGATAGGGGACTTCCCAGCCTCCAGAGCTGCGGGACATAAAGGTCTGCTGTTTGAACCACCCAGTCTATGATGTTTTGTTATAGGTGCCCAAGGTGACTAAGACAGCCTGTGAGTAAAAATGAAGACAGGGCTAGACAAGGCGGGGACAGCCACCTACCTGGTTATTAGTTAAATCTCACAGAGTAGAGGGAAAAGAAAGAAGGTGGAATATGAACAGTCAGATGGCAGGGCAGTTCCAAGAAAGTTTGGCAAGACTGATTAGAGTCTTCCCACCAAAGCCTCCCCTTGGAAGAGTACCAGGGCTCACAGGACTGCGCCTGCACTAGCTTACCTGCCACACACAGGTGGACAGCAGCCTGTAGGAATGCGGTGATAGACTCAGAGCACAGCGGCATGGGTCATCTGTCAACTGTCCTCTCCACAGTAGGAGACGTGAGGGACATACTTTCTTGCATCCCTAAAGTGCATTGGTTCAAGTATGTATTTTTGGTTTTTTTGTTTTTTTTTTTTTTTTTTCATCGGAAAATCCAGGGTTCAAATCTGAGGCTTGATACTTTCTACCGGTGAGGAATGAAGCAAATAGGCTTTCAAAATGGAGTGTTCTCATCTGAAAATGGGCTAACAGGAAGTACAGTAAAGCCTTGCATTGCGAGTACGTTGTTCTATGAGTGTTCCGCAAGAGGAGTAAACATTTCTAATAAATTTTAACTTGATAAACAAGATATGTCTTGCAATATGAATAGTACGTGACCCCGAATGTCACAAGATCACAACTGAGCCAATCGTTCTTCTCTCTCTCTCTCTCTCTCTCTTTCTCTCTCTCTCTCGCTGCAGGATTGTGGGTGATCATCTCCCATGCATATATGCTCCGCCTCAGGCCATGTGTTTGGAAGAAATCAGTAATTTTTCAGAATATTGGAAGGCGCCCACAACTGGCACTAATGTGTTTTGGGTCACTTCAAAGCACCTATGGATAGTTCTTTGCTTTCCCATACAAGAATAAGCTTAGGAATGCTTTGCTTCATTTTAAGTCAGGCTGCCTACAGATATAAACACTTTCTTTTGCGGTCTTATTGCCCGTTATATTAAATACAGTGTATGTCAAGAGTTTATTAATACTGTACTGTAGTCAACATCCATGGAAGCATATGCAATGACACCCATGCAGAAAAAGATTCCATTGAGCCAACAGATAGCAGTGATGCTGTTAGTGAAAGTGAAAGCCTGCCTACCCAATAACCCTCCTCTCTCTTGTCTCTCTCACACCAGCCACAAAGGTTTTCAAAGGTAATTGCAAGTTATTTTGTTTATTCTTCTTTAATTTTTGTATTTTCTTTATTATGTTGTATTATATCATGGTATTGTAATCACTTTTATATGAATACTTCGGGGTTGTGGCACATAGCATCTGAGTTTCCACTATTTCTTATTGGCAAACTCGCTTTGATATACAAGTGCTTTGGATCCCAAGCATGTTTCCGGAATGAATTATGCTTGCAAACCAAGATTTTATTCTACCTCTTTTGTGTTATTATTGTAAAGATACAGACCTATACTTAATGTAAAGTGTAAAAACAGAGCCTGGTGCACTGTACAGATGCAATAAAGTATTGCATAAAGTAAGTATTAAGATTATTAACATGCATTCTATGCTATCAGTGCCTCAGAGTTTCATGTAAACAGAGTCATGTTCAAACGCAAATGATTGTCAGTGCTTCTGGTATCCATTCATCCAGTTCCAAGCACCCTGGGTGATGTTCAGCCAAACTGCCCTCTCTCAACACGCGCAGGCACACAATTTTCACAGATAAGTTGCTTTGACCCCAGCTTATAGGTAAACTTTGAAATGCTTACAACTCTCTTCGGCAACCTTAAATTCCTCAGAATTGTGAGCTCAGACAGACATATTGAGACATATTAATTAAGGGGAAAGAATCTTGAATTTGTTAGGGAGACAAATAATTTACTCATGTTTCGGAAGGCTAGATAGTGTAAACTAAGCAACAATGCTTTGAGGCAGATAAAGTTTGTGAACTAAAGAAGCATTAAAACAGCAAATAATAAGGCACACATTGTAGAATAGTTTATGAGGCGGCAATAGACACAGTAGGATTCTCAGCAGAGGGGAACTTATGACTTAGGGCGTCAAAATTGCTCATGCTAAAATCAAAAAGGTCAAGAATCCCACAAAAGGTCTTGGTTTCTACCAACTATGCTTATAACTTTGCACGAAATCTCAAATAAGGAATTTGAGTTTTCCAGGAATTAGTCATTCTTTTTAAATCCAAGAATAAAGCAAAATTTCCCAAACCCATTCTCATAAAGGGTGTTCGAGGACAGCTGGTTGAGGTTTCAAACCATTTATTCCCGTGTGATCCCTTTTGGATAAGGAAAAAAAGTAAGCCAACTGTACACAGACAAATAAAAACCCTGCCTTCTAAAGGCACTACAAGCTCCAATTGATAATAGCAGATTCTGAGGAGGTTCCGTTAGAATTAAATCCTTGTAAACTTGGGGGGCACCTGGGTGGCTCAGATGGTTAAGCGTCTCACCATAGCTCAGGTCATGATCTCACGGTTCATGGGTTCAAACCCCCTGTTGGGCTCTGTGCTAACAGCTCAGCTTTGGATTCTGCGTCTCCCTCTCTCTCTGCTCACACTCCGTCTCTCTCAAAAAGAAATAAACGTTAAAAAAAAAAAAATCCTTGTAAACTTGAAACTCCTCTAGATAAAACAATAGGCCAGAACATTACTGCACTTGAGTTGTGTCTTTTCTGAATGTAATTGACTGCGTGGTTCCTTTGAAATCATGGAAATAAGTACGTATATGTACTTAGATATAATCATGTGGTTTTTAAACACCTCTACATAGGGCATTTTGGGGTTATTGAGCCTCTTGAGCATCTCCTATGAAAAGATGAGAGAGGATTATAAATCTAGAATAAAACTCTGGTGACACTGAGGTGGTTGTGATGTGTTATCAGACTCAGAGGGAGGACAGGTCAGCTGGTAGCTCCCCACAATGCCCAACTGTAATGGTTCAACATTTTTGGCGTAAATAGACTTTTAATTACGAATTGCCTCTTGTATTTCAGTACATAGCTGAGGAAGAATACGTGAGGCTGCTTCTACCAAGGTAGAAAATATTCTCATGGGGAGATTAAAAAAAAAGTTGAAAAGGAACACAGACACACAGACACATACAGTCTTCATGTAATGCAGCTGATACGGTTGGTAATTCTTGCCATTAAGATTCATTGGGTGGCGGTTGAGTGAGGTCTATAGTAGCATATAAGTAAAACTTTAAACCTGAGTGATGTATGGCCTGGCCCTTTTAATAGGGGACAGGCTATGTGTTTTACTATTTAAATTATTAAAATATAAAAGAGTTTCATAACCTTTCAAAGAAGTTCTGTGGTTATGACAATGGCAATTGACCTATGCTTTAAATTCCTCACTGCGAAAATATACAATTTTTATAAACAAACATCTTTGGTTCCGCAAAGTGGATATTAAGCCAATATCTGAAAAGAAAATAGTCTAAGGAACTGACACAAGTTAAGGTAATCTGAGATTCCTAAGAATCTTTGATTGACCCTTGATGTCACAAGGACATGTCTTGATATAGGTGATGGCATATTCATTTTCAGCTTAGACTTCAAACACAAAATTATACTGCAAAGGAGGAAAAAAAAAAAAAAAAAAAAGCCTAAATTCCCACCGCAGCATTGAAACACTATGGCAGAGAATGAAGACTCGAAAGAGACAAGTTAAAAGTTAAATTGAAATACAGAGGTTAGAGGAACCAAGAAAACCATTCTCTTATTCTTATTATTGTAAGTAATATTCTAGAGCCAAGACTGTGCAAAATATATTGAAAATAAAGCCACTCAAAAAATTTAATTGTTAAAGGCCGGATTAAAAAAAATTGCTTAAAAAATAAAAAGTGCTTAAAAAAACACATTTTTTTTTTCAAATGCTTAAAAACTCTCACATGTAGTCTTTGATTAGTAATAAGAGTCCCCTCAGCAGGGGCCATCTGGTGTCAGACCAGAGTAGGGCTGAAGTAATAATACGGTCTGTCCAATTTGGGGGCTACTCCCCAATATCACTATGAGATTCGTGATCTGCTCCCAATTGACAGGGAATTAGAACTTTATGTGATTTCCTCAACAGCCTCAGATATATGTGTATGTAGTTGCATTTATTTTAAACTGCATGAAACACATACATGGCAATTCTCAACCAAACTTGTCTTCCTTGAAATGAGAACTAAATAAATTTAGTTCCATATACAATAGTATTAGTTTTATAGGGATATCATAACAACGTACCATAGACTGGGTAGCTTACCCAGCAGAATTTTTTTGTCTCAGTTTTGGTAGCTACGAACACTAAGATCAAGAAGTCATCAGGGTTGGTTTCTTCTGAGGCTTCTCTCCTTGTCCTCACCTTGTATCTTCATATGGTGGTCTTTTCTGTGTGTGTCTGTATCCTGAACTTTTCTTGTTATTATGTTATTATGTTATTATATATGTATTATATATATATATATATATATATATATATATATATAATCTATCTAATCTCTGTATATCTATATTGATATCTTTGTCTATAAGATGCATATATAGTCATCTTGAAAAAATTTAAGACTCTTCAGTCCTAATATAAGATTTAGAAGGAAATAATTTCATAGGAGTATATTTCTGAAATAGTATCAATGATCCTAAGAATCATATAATGTATAATTTAAGCCTAAAGAAGACAAAATTAATTAGATATTTTTACAAGATAGAAGCCAGAGTGCACAAATTATAAAGCAGCCAGTTTGATGTAATCTATTGTTTATATTCTAGTTTCAATTTCTAAAATTACATTTTTAGATCTATCTATGTATCTATCTATCTGTTTATCTATCTACCAACATCTATCTACCTATTTGTATGTAAAGAGACATTGCCCATCACCAGGAACAAATGTAGATTCTAATCTGAAGTGCATTAGTTTATATTTTTTGAAATTTTGTAATTGGCACTAGATAGGCACATATTTGATATACAAACTAAGTTCAGTTTCACTAAGAAATTGGGTAAGATTTCTCTTCAAGTCATGAACAAAAGGGAGGTATCTATGCTACATATATTGATCAATGGGTTCTTTCTTAAATAAATTTTAACAACAGCAGACATTTACCTGGAGGGGAATTGCACAAATTGTATTTTGAAGTTCTGTCCTTCATCAACTCTTATCTTTAATAGCGATTCAGTTAAGGACCTTGGAAAGAATATATATTTAAGAGTCTACACTTTGACTTCTCCAGAAAACCAAATTCAAAAGAATGGGTTCAGGGTGCCTGGGTGGCTCAGTCGGTTAAGCGTCCGATTTTGACATAGATCTCTCAGTTCCTGAGTTTGAGCCCCACATTGGGCTCTGCGCTGATAGCTCAGAGCCTGGATCCTGCTTCAGATTCTGTGTCTACCTCTCTTCTGTCCCTCTCCTGTTCATACTCTCTGTCTCTGTCTCTCTCTCTCTCAAAAATAAATAAACATTAAAAAAAGTATGGGATCAGGAATACTTACTGGGGTGCCTGGGTGGCTCAGTCAGTTGAGCATCTGACTGGTGGTTTCAGTTCAGGGCATGATCTCATGGTTTGTGAGTTCGAACCCTACATCCCCCTGAATCACAATTTGGGATTCTTTCTTTCTCTTCCTCTCTCTCTGTCCCTCCACCACTCACATCCACTAGCATGTGCATGCTCTCTCTCTCTCTCTCTCTCTCTCAATCTCTTAAAGCAAATAGTTTTTTAAAAGAATACTTCTAAGAAATGTGTGAAAGTAAGGTGAAGATAAATCAATATATTTCAATAGTGTGGTGAGCCTATAGAATTAGGTTATGTTTAACAAAATTATACAGAGAAGAAATTTTGGTGCCTCTTAAATCTTCGCTGATCATATCATATCACATATAATACATTCAGTTTAACTTCTAAGATTTTAAGAGTAAGATATAAAGACTTGTGAATACAGTTAAAAGAGCAACAAGATTTCTTAAAACAAGAAAAAGGGGATTACCTACTCTGGTAATGTGAAGATACCAGGGCTAAAGCTATTTAATTAGATTTATTTTCTGCCAAAATAAAAGGCTGAGAATCGTGTGCTTGGTAAAAACTGAAATTGATATGTGTGTTAGCTCAGTAAAAAGATTTTATGAACCAAGTGTCTGATAATAAAACATATGCATGTCTGGGAGTATTCAAGGAGAAGATCTTTATAATGTTATGCAAGGAATTCAAATATTGATTGATTACATTTAAGTTTCCTTCTAAACTCAAAACGTTATGTTAAGTTATGACATAGGTCAGAGGTGAGTTTTGATTAATATTTAATAGTTGCTTTCTTCAGATTTTAATGCATAAAATAAACTCAACTTGAAACCCTGAACTTGCAGGATGATAATCAACTCTCAGGTCATTTCCATACTACACAGCTAAAGTTCTGCAAATTAAAATGTATGGTATTTGTGTGATAAGAACTATACATTTTTTAAGCTTTTTTATTTTCGAATAATGTAAGGTTTAGAGAAGAATTGCAAACATTGTACAGAGAGTTCTCATATAGCCTTAGGTTAGCATTTTATATAACCGTGACACAATTACCAAGAAAAAGAAATTAGCATTGGCACGATACTATTATCAAAACTACAGAACCTGTTTGGATTTTTACCAGTTTTACCATTAATACCCTTTTTCTATTTCAGGATCCAATCAGGATAACACATGAAATTCGGTCATCGCATCTCAGTCTCTTTCCCTATGTGAAAGTTTCTCAATCTTTTCCTTGTTTCCATGAGCTTTGGAATTTTCTAGAGTACTAATCAGGCATGCTATAGAATGTCCATCAGTTTGGGTCTCCTTGGTGTTTTATCATGGGTAAACTAGGGCTACAGATTGCTGGAAAGGGTGTCACAGAGGTGGGATGTTCTCCTTACATCAAACCCGGAATCCATGGCATCCCAGGATGATAACCTTGATCACTCAAGGTGTGTGTTAGGAGTCTCCATCATAACGTTACGATTGTTCACTCTCTAAACAGAAATCACTCTTGGAACAGAATCTTTGGAAGAGAATCACTAAGTGAAACTCACACTCCAGGGGAGAAAAATTAAGCTCCACTCTCTGCAGGAGGGTGTATTCACATTTATTATTTGGAATTTTTCCGTGAAGACTGGTGCTTTATCACATTTATTTGTTTCTTCAATAATTTATTTATAATAATATGAACATATGGATATTGATTTTACTCTTTGCCTTGTAATACAATGCTTATTTATTTCTTTGCTCAATTTGTTCCAGCCTGGGTCATTGAGGGATCTTTCAGGTTGGTGTCTCTGTCTTTTAGAAATGCCCCTGCCTCCATCCTTCTTTTTGGGTGGATGGAAACATCCCTACTTTTTGGTTCATCTTGCATTTCTCCACTCCTGCATTTCTGTCTCAGACGTTTTTCCAAATTCCCCTGTTACTTTTTTCAGAGAATGGCATTTAGAAACCAAGACTTGGACACTAGGGGTGCTCATTGGTCCTGGGGGCTCACTGCTTATAGGCCCTCTCAGCAGACAGAATTAAGAGACATCTGTATGTATAAAAATCCCTGCATACATTCCTATCTGTATGTATTTATGTAGGAGTTGATCTGAATATATATTAGGATAAATGAGCTCACACTGATATTTCCAAAGCTAAACCAGCACCACAGGATTCATTCAATTCGTCTTTGCTTGTTCGTCAGTAACTTCTTGCTCTGACAGTGAGGAACCTGGGTCCTTTTATCTGTAATTCATTTATGTACTTGTTCAACACTGGTGTGTACATAAAATAGTTTCAGAATCGGTAACCACATCCCTGTGAGAAACCCATTTATTGCAGTACAGAGCTAATGAACCATCCCTTTTATTCTTAGCCTTACAGTATCTAGTCAAAACAGCTTTCCAAAGGTACTTAGGTCACCCTCTCTTTCCCTACCCCCTTCAGTGACATTTTAATGCACTTAGGTTTATTACTTGCTGAGTGCATTCTACCTTCAGATCCCCAGTAGTTGATTTACAAAAAAGATACACATGGTAATGGTCACTATTTGTGGTGCACATTTTTGTAAGTTTAAAAAAAATGCATAAAGTTGCATATCTAGCATATAGAACAGTATTTTTACCCTAAAGATGTTCCTGTATGGCTCCTTCTCTAAATTAGTCCACTCACCCTTAACACCACTGATCTATTTTTCACCCTTGTTAATTAGACTTTCTCTTCATGTCCTACTAATTTACTTATGCCATATGTTGCCTTTGGGGTTTAGCTTTTTCCCACTTAGCCAAATGCATTCAGTGCTCACCCATGTTCTTGAGTGAGTCAGTAGTTTCTTCCTTTTTATTTGAATAGTATTCCAATGTAGGGCTATACGAAAGTTTGTTAATCCATTTACCTACGAAAGATATCTTCACTTTTGGTGATTGTGGATCAAGTAGCTCTAAACATTCATGTGCAGGCTTTTGAAGAAACAAGCTTTCAGTTTACTTGGGCAAATACTTAACAATGACATGGCAAGAATGTGTTCTAAGTGTAGATTTTGTTTTATAAGAAATTGTCAGGTCCCATTTTGCTTTCTCATTAGCAATGAATGGGATTTCCTGTTGCTCTCACATAAATACACATTTTATTTTGCTATTGAAATATTAAGAGAACACAAAACACTATTAGTTGAATCAATATCACATAATTTTTCATATACTAATAACACTTTAAATCTGTTAAATTTATGTTTTGCCTCCTTCTGAATGCAGTGGACCAATGATGTATCATTGTTAGGTTATTTGAGATGATTTCTCCAAAAAAATGCAATATTAATAGTTTAATGCCACCCTTAATACCACAGAAAATTTACTCATAATGTTTTCAGATTATGATTTTGCTAATCATTTATACTATTTATTATCTGTGCCCAATATGATTTTATAATACTTTGAGCTTATTGCACGCCTTAATAATTTCAGAAACTGATAAGAGTAAGAAAAGAATTATTATAATCACTTTAAATTCTTTTATCATCTGTCTCCCATTGTCAGTTTCATTGAATTTCATTGCCTGTCACAAAGTAGATGCTCAGAGGTTAAACATATATTCATTTTTAATGAATAAATGAATGGATGATCACTTTTTTGTGCAACATTCTTAAGGACTTAAACCATTTTCATGCAGTATCAATTTCACAATAAATCCTGATCCACAGGACCAAGTAAAAAAAAATGGGCTGTCTTTTTCTTTGTGATTCACTATTTATACTAACAATGGTTAGATATAAATCTTGCTAAGATAAATGTTTGTGTGCCTTATGTTGTTCTAGTTCTGTGGTTGAAGCTATACCCATTGTAGAAGGAAACATGGAGATAAAAGTGGCCAGGAAGACAATGATTGAGACAGGAATTGAGCTTGAAGTAATAGAGTATATTTAGGAATGAGGGCGATTTAAAGTTATGGAAGAAAATAAGATTACAATTTTTAAATGGTCTTGAATGCTCTATGGAAATAATGAACCAGAATGCAAGAGACATGCTAGTCATCAATGACATGTTTGTGGATAGATAAGGTTTCAGATTTGACCTGTACAATAAAGGATTTATATTAGAATAATTTTATGTTTCGCACTGATATATTTATACTCTGGGATCACATTCCCTTCTTTTAAATCAGCGTGTCTCATACCATTAAGGCAGAAGTGATTTTTTTTTTCCAATATATGAAATTTATTGTCAAATTGGTTTCCATACAACACCCAGTGCTCATCCCAAAAGGTGCCCTCCTCAATACCCATCACCCACCCTCCCCTCCCTCCCACCCCCCATCAACCCTCAGTTTGTTCTCAGTTTTTAACAGTCTCTTATGCTTTGGCTCTCTCCCACTCTAACCTCTTTTTTTTTTTTTTTCCTTCCCCTCCCCCATGGGTTTCTGTTAAGTTTCTCAGGATCCACATAAGAGTGAAACCATATGGTATCTGTCTTTCCTTGTATGGCTTATTTCACTTAGCATCACACTCTCCAGTTCCATCCACATTGCTACAAAAGGCCATATTTCATTCTTTCTCATTGCCACGTAGTATTCCATTGTGTATATAAACCACAATGTCTTTATCCATTCATCAGTTGATGGACATTTAGGCTCTTTCCATAATTTGGCTATTGTTGAGAGTGTGCTATAAACATTGGGGTACAAGTGCCCCTATGCATCAGTACTCCTGTATCCCTTGGGTAAATTCCTAGCAGTGCTATTGCTGGGTCATAGGGTAGGTCTATTTTTAATTTTCTGAGGAACCTCCACACTGCTTTCCAGAGTGGCTGCACCAATTTGCATTCCCACCAACAGTGCAAGAGGGTTCCCGTTTCTCCACATCCTCGCCAGCATCTATAGTCTCCTGATTTGTTCATTTTGGCCACTCTGACTGGCGTGAGGTGATATCTGAGTGTGGTTTTGATTTGTATTTCCCTGATGAGGAGCGACGTTGAACATCTTTTCATGTGCCTGTTGGCCATCCGGATGTCTTCTTTAGAGAAGTGTCTATTCATGTTTTCAAGGCAGAAGTGATTTTTAACACAATTTATACCAAGCCCATACAGGATTACACTTAATTCACATCAGAGACTAACGATGGTGAAGTAGCAATATATTGGGGAATAATTAGCATACTGTGTTATATTAATTTCAGGTGTACAATATAATGATTTAACAATTCTATACATTTCTCAGGGCTCATAAAGGTAAGTATACTCTTAATCCCTGTCACCTCTTTCACCCATCTCTGCACCTGCCTCCCCTCTGGTGACTACCACTTTGTTCTCTTTATTTAAGAGTCTGGTTTTTTGTTCGTCTCTTTTTGAAATTTGTTCATTTGTTTTGTTTCTTAAATTTCACATATGAGTGAAATCATATGGTATTTATCTTTCTCTGACTGACTTATTGTACTTAGCATTATACCCTCTAGATCCCTCCATGTTTTTGCAAATGGCAAGATTTCATTCATTTTTATGGCTGAGTAATATTCCATTATATATATACATATATATACATATATACATATATATACATATGTATATGTATATATATGTGTTTATGTATATATATGTGTTTGTATTTGTATTTATATTTATATATCTTCTTTATCCTTTCATTCATTTTTATGGCTGATTAATATTCCATTATATATATACATACATATGTATATACACATATATGTACATATATATGTATATATATGTGTTTATATTTATATTTATATTTATATTTATATATCTTCTTTATCCTTTCATCTATCAATGAACACTTGGGTTGCTTTCATATCTTGGCTATTGTAAATAATGCTGCAATAAACACGGTGCATATATCTTTTTGAATTATCATTTTTGTTTTCTTTGGGTAAATACCCAGTGGTGGAACTACGAGATCATATGGTAATTCTATTTTTATTTTTTTATGCTATAAATGTTTGAATTAAGAAAAAAATAAAATAAACTACATTACATCACAAGGAGCTAGAAAAAGAAGAAGCTTATCTGAAATTTAGTAGAGGAAGGAAATAAAGAAAAGTCAGGAACAGGTAAAATAGAGACCAGAATAAATAAAAATATAACATTGAAATTAATGACCAGTTTAAAAAAAAACAAACAAAATTGGTAATGCTTTAACTACATTAAGAAAAAAAAAAAAAGAAGAAGATCCAAAAACCAAAATGAGAAATGGAAGAGAAAACAATTAAAATTCTTGAAAATTAAGAAAACATTGACTTACTTCTTCTCACTATTTCTTTACTGATCTAAATTTTGAGCCAGCATAGGATCCCAAGAAAAAGTTCAAACAAACAAGCAAAAAATAAAAGAACTAGCAGAACTGGAGGACAGGAAGACTGTGAGGAAAGTTTGCCTGAACTTCCTTAGCCACTGTGGGACTGCCAAGAGACCCATGTATCACCTCATCAGAGAAATCAGGGTGGTGTCTGCTTTGCTAAACTGAATCTCTACCTTAAAGTACAGAGTAAGTGGGGGGTTATTAATTTCCTTTCCCCTATAACAAGTTACCTTTGAGCTAAAATTATAAGGCTCACATATTATAGTTGTTTAAATATTTCACAGGAATATTTACTGCTGTGGGGTTAAGATGCAATACATCAGCTTAGTATTTTCAAACAATACTACACTTTGCTGACTGACCACACATTATGATCCAGTGTGGATCATAACAATAAACTAAAAGTGGTGAATCATCAGAAGTGGCTTCCTCTTCCTCTTCCTCCTTCTCCCTTCTTCCTCCTCCCCCTCCTTCACCCCTCCCCCTTCCTCTTCTGCCCCTCCTCTTCCTCCTCCTCCTCCTCCTTCTTCCTCTTCTGATTATTATGTAATTAGTTGAACAAAGGTATAGAGCACCACCAGACTATCTTCTATAATGTAATTTGTGTACTTATATGTGTGTGCATCTATATATGTATACATATATGTGTATGGAATATGCAATTAGCTAATTAATCTAAATTTAGGTACACTTCAAGATACCAGTTAGAGGGTAACAGCGAATATTTTTTTATTTAATGATTCCTCAAAACAGCATCATATTTAAAGAACACAGTAGCCACAGAGCTTACTTACTTATATTAAAACTGCTTCAAGGATCACACCTATATCCACTAGTCAGAACACATCTAACGGGAAGATCCAAACAGCTATGGAAACTCCAGTAAAAGCAAAACATGGTAAGTAATATCCAGAGGTGTTTTTTTTTTTCTTAATAACCAATTTTTTTTTAAAAAGATGCAATGTGACTTTAATAATTGAGTATAACCTTGCACTATCTCCCAAATAGTTCGCTACTCAATCTCAATCCCATTGCTTCCTTGGTGGGGTGGGGAGTGCATTTCACTGTTGTGGTTAGGGCTCTGTTAGCTGTTTAACCACCAAAATCCAGAACACGTGATACAATGGAAGTTGTTGTTTTGTTTTTGTTTTTTCTTATGAAATTATAAAACCAAAATTTCAGAGCAGTGAAAAGCTTTTCTTTAAGTGATACAATAAAGATACAGACCTCTTTATCATATGGCTCATGAGGTCGTGAAGTAATCCTACGTCAGCATAGACGAGAGAAAGAACCCAGAGTGAGACAGGTTTACAGGGCAGCTTTGGAAGTTGTGCCAAAAGTAACATCAGGTCTAAAATACGTAGTCTTGACGTGTGCTTAGAAATTAAACGAAATAGGATGGGTATTTTTTTCCCTCATAGTCAATATAATTTTGATAGCAAGTACTTTACTAAAATGTAAGAAGTTAACCTGGCCCAGCCCTGATCACCAGCACAGATAGACCTACAAAATGATCCTTGCCATTCAGAAACCATAAATGGCTCAATTCACACTGGATCAAGCCAGCAAGGGAGAGATACCCCTGAGGACATTATGGTAGATACTTCTCATATACCCGTGGTTTTATCATTCCCCTGAAATTATCATATTGATTTCCCAAGGAATTCTAATAGGGATTCTAATAGAGTTCTGATATGTTCTAGAAATACCCCAACTCCAAAATGATTAAACTAAAAACACTAAAATATCCATTTGCTTTATATTTTATCTGCATTTATTATATAGGTGGTAAAGTGGAGTTAAAAAAAAATTACCCTGGATATGGCTCATTTTCTGAAGATAAAGGCAGCATATTAAGATCAAGACCTAGGCTGGGGCTGGGAATTTTGGATTTTCCAGTAAAGAGGGCCCAGTAGGTTACTGAAAACGAGTTGAATCTTTTCAAGGGAATCACACGTAAGCCTAAATTGAAAGAGAAGAACCGCAAAGGCAATAATCCCCAGTAAAGGCGTAATATTTAGAAAAGTGCATGCTGGTGTCTAATGTAGTCTCAACACACTCATTTCTAGAAACATACAGCCTTTGTTTAATGTACGATGCTCAGTTGTAGCCAAATTAGGTGCATAATAACCGATAGGTTAACGGAGATTCGTTCTGATTAATTTTTTCCAGGTAATCAACAAAAGGAGAACCTTGGCTGGTCTTCAAAGCAGTAGAGAAGGATCTGAATAGAACTGCCAGCGCCATTAAGTGTCCTGCATACCCTGAGTCAAGTGCCTTTACTCAGTCAACCTGTATTAATTTGCTGGCCTTGACGCTGATTAGGTAAAATAGTAATCGTTTCAGGGAACAGTTTACCCAGAGGCCTCCACAGCTGTCTCTTCACTTTGGGGTGGGAATGGGGAGGCAGAGTACCCAAGAGAAACAAAGCCTACTTAGGCACAAGGAAACCTGTTTCTTTTTCCAACCAGTCAGAAGAACCCCTGAGTCTGTCCTTGTATATGTGAAAAGGATGTTCGTAACAAGAATGAACAAGTTGACGAGGCTCATGAATATACTGTACCCATATTCTAGTTTCTCATCCACTGGTGTTCAGGGTGCATGAAGGGGAGAATAGACAGGGGTAGAAGTAAGCCTCTTTTAAGCCCTGCAATGACATCTGGACACCGAGTCTCCATAGCATCCCAAACACGTCCCCAAATAATTCTGATTTAAAATCCAAACTTTAAATTTCCTTTGTATTAGTCTGATCTCGATAAAGACACCTCCAGGGGGATTGCAGAGCTCTTGTGTCACTCCTGTGTCACTCCCTGAGACTTGGCCCTTATAGCACCTTTTGTGATAACAGGACACCTCTGTCAGAAATTCCGATACGAGCCATGCCTGATGTTCATTTGCGGCAGAATATATTGTCCCTGGGCTGGCTCTACCTTGTTTACAGAGATGCCCAGAATGGCAGGGCTCCTGAAACTTGGCTCTTATATCAGACCTTCTTCTCCCCTCCTGACACCCATCGGGTATCCAGTTTGATTGTGCTTGTGTTTTGGAGCCCTTCTGAGTTCTAGTTTAGGAAGCCGACTCCTTCCCCCACCCCCCACCCACGCAGTGAGGATCTGGGGCTTTTTTCTAAAGGGAAACCATGACCTTGAGCCATGGTGTACACCCCTACCTTCTCTAAAGAGAGATGGGACTAATGGGGATTAGTGGATTGTTGAGCGCTGTCCTCTGGACCCCCTTCCGTGGGTGCGGGGACTGTGGGCGCTTATTATTTCCATCTGTCCACTATCCTGTATCCTGCCTGCTTGACTGAACAACCCTGGTTGTTTGCACCTGGTCTATTCTCTGTTCCTGAACACTAACCCCTGTTGGAAATAACAAGGGAAAACTAATTTTAGGGCTAATTTGAGGTATAAATATTAAACAGTTGGCTGAACATAAATGATTTGTGAAATTTCATCAGTTTCAAAAATAACAGAAAAAACACAGTGAGAACTAAGAGTGTGTTTTCAGAACGGCGCTGAAAACAGGGGTGAACCAAGAAATGGGGAAGAATCGGGGCACCGGGGTGGCTGAGTCGTTTGGGCGTCTGACTTCAGCTCGGGTCACGATCTCACAGTTTGTGAGCTCGAGCCCCACATCAGGCTCTGTGTTGACAGCTCAGAACCTGGAGCCTGCTTCCGATTCTGCGTCTCCCTCTCTCTCTCTGCTCTTCTCCCATTCACACTCTGTCTCTCCTTCAAAAATAAACACTAAGAAAAAAAAAATTAAAACAGAAAAAAAAAAAGAAATGGGGAAGAATCCCCTAATCTCTGTTTTTCCATCACCAGAAATACATATTCATGCAGACCATCTCCTGAGCTACTAGGTTCTCCCCAAACTCCTTCTGCTATCCTCGGCCATTTCAAGGCAATATCCCCAGATCGGCAGTCAAGTGTCCGCATAGTAGTGACTTTTGCAAAATGCTAGCGGAAACAGCTGTGCCTAAAACACCTTCGTGGTTAAAACCTGAGCTACTCCTGCAGCAACAGATCTTCTAGAGATCTTTCTATTCACTCTCACTGTGGTCTATCAATTACAGAAAGAGTCAAGTCAGATGAATACATTGAAGTGTTCAATATACCCTGCCTGACTTCTGCAGGTTCTCGCTTTGGTAGTTTCTTTTCACTGTCACGGTGAATCATTCCAAGATGCTTTTCTATTTTCCAATAATGTATATGGAATGAGCGCCTGGAAAGGAATGATGTAGAGATGCTAGTTTGTCTTTCCCACCGAATAATTACTGGCGTGGAACTTAAGAGCGCTCCTTGCTTAATTCACCGGAACAGGTAAAGTTGTTACAGACCAGGCGCCGCCTGCCTGGAGGAAGCAGCCCACTTAGCTGCTCAATTACATCTATGAAAGTGGGCATGATTGAAACACGGAGTCTCACAAAAGCAACAGTCTGCTGCATCTCTGCCCTTGACTTGCCTCTAGCTGGGGACGGTCACCGGTTCTTGTTCTCAGAACTGGCATTCACCGTGGGGAGAGCCAGTCTTCAGTTTCTCTCAGCTCCCGAGCTGAAGGATTGGTTCCCAGGAGATAAGGAACTTGAGTGTCTTTGTGCCCTTATATCTTTATTTGTGAGATGAAAAGATTCATCTTTGCCATTTGCTTTACAAGGGATGACAGATAAATGAAATTTTAATATAGGTACTTTCATATTTTCCCCGTGGGACTAGATAAAGTTCCTGCCAGCGATTCTTCGTCACCTTTTCTTACAGCTAAAAATGAATTTTAAGTACTTTGAAAATGGCTATAAAATTATTAGAACTCCTTAAATAATGCAATATATATGTACTGTGCCTTTATATTCCATTTCCTGAGTAAAATGATTAAATATTCCCAGCACTCGTAGAGTCCTATAACAGAAAATATTATGGAATGGATTTGTAAAGTAATTTTAATATTTATCAGGGAAACCAGTAGCTAGGGCTAGATCCCATTGAAGTACACGGAAGCATACAGCAGGTGCCTAAAGCCTAAGGCCCACTAGTGTGGAAGCTCACCATTGTTCTGTTTCATTGGCTGGGCCTCCCTTTCAGCGTCCGGATATCCAGAGTGTGTGGGAAACCCGGAGGCGGTGTGTTACATCGAGAATATGCCGATTTCCAACCTGCTGGGATGAGGAAGTGCAAGTGACCCACGGGGGATCAGGAAGCGGCTCTCTCAGCATCCGATTCCCACTGTGGGGAAGGGAGGACCCCGGACCCGTTTGGACCGAGGGCAGCGTGTCAGTATATTCATGTAAAGGAAATAAAGTCACAGGGTTTATTACTTAACAGATCAGAATAAGGAGCAATGGACAGTCCACACCAAGTCACCAGGGAGCAGGAGATGGGCAGCAGGGTAGCCAGCACAGAATAATTGGAAAGGGGTTGTGGCCGTGGTCCCTGATTTTTCACAGGCTCCTCTCTTGAGTGGTCATTTTAAAGATGTCCCGGAAAAAACAAGGCAGGAACAGGTGGCAGGAATTCTAGGCTTGGGTCCTTTTGTAAATGTCTAGCCTCTTGGCGTGAGCCGGGTGGTCACACTGTAAAACTCTTAGGCAGCGACTCGAAATGGCTGTTTGTTGGTCACACAGAACCAGGCAGCTTAGGCTGACCCACTACTGGATTGCTAGCATGTAAACAATATCTTTATGAACTCGGTTCGGCTCCAGAGCTGCTTTATTCCGTTGTGTGATTCACTTTCCTTCAGCCAAAATACTACCCCTGTCTTTCTCATCTCAAGGAACAGAGCCTTCTCTCCCCAGCTTTTACAGTAGGAGTGAAATCCTTGATATCACACTGGAAACTCAAAACCAGCCAGTTTCCGAACATGGTAATTATATCGGGGATCTCAAGAGAAACAAAACCAGTGGAATATATAATTATGTTTACATACTTAGATATATATGCAATTTATTTTAAGGAATTGGCCCATGTGATTCTGGGGACTGGCGTGTCAACAAATACATTTATAATTTAATTGTGCTACTTGCTACTGGGGAAAAAAAATAACAGGATATTATAAGAAAGATTAACAATGCTGAAGGAATAAGGGGGCATTAGCTTTCATCTGGGCAGGGGCGGGGAGGGGGTGAAAAATGCTTCCCTGAAGAAATACTTCTTGATGTACCAAGGATGAAAACAGGTCAATCTCACTGAGAATGGAAAGAAAACCGTCCCAGGAATAATTTCATATGTGAGCATTCCTAAGGTGACGAAGAGTTTGGAGTGTTTGAGTCAGGAATAAAGTTTCCGGATTTAAAAGGATAGGGATGCCACCGAATGGTTATTGAATAGAATCAGTGGTGCGAGGGGCAAAGGATGAGAATAGAATCCTGCAGGCGTCTGGCGTTAACACCCGTCTGAGTGTTTGTTTGCTAAATGAAAACCATAAGGTTTGTCTACCTAAATGTGATTAAAAAAATAGATTTGTAGGGCCTTGAGGAGACAGATTAGCGATCCCAGCTTTAAAAAACAAAACAAAACAAAACAAAAAAAACTTTTCACTATTATTTTTTTCATGTAAGGTATACAAGTGTAGTTATCTGGGAGATACAGGTTAGATTAGACACAAGAATTTGGGCTCTCAGAAGAGAGGGGGGTCTACACTAGAGACCATCTGCAGGTAGGATGGGTAGTACCATGACAATAATAATTCAGTCACCCAGATGGACGGAGTGACCTGAACTTTCCCCCTGTGGTCTATCACTAGTATGGCAAACTTCGCCACTAGTGTTAGTCACTTCCAGTTGAAGACCTCAAGGGGTGCCTGAGTGGCTCAGTTGGTTGAGCTCAGACTGGGACTCAGGTCATGATATCACTGTTCATGGGTTCAAGCCCAGCATCAGGCTCTGCTGACAGCTCAGAGCCTGGGGCCTGTTTTAAATTCTGTGTCTCCCACTCTCTCTGCCCTTCCCCTACTCACACTCCGTCTCCCTCTCAAAAATAAATAAACATTAAAAAAATAAATTAAATAAAGACCTCAGGACATGATTTTCAAGATCCTAAATTTATTCCAATAGTAGGTCTACTGATTTAATTTTTAAAGTGAGGCTATCTGAGGTTCAAGTAAATGAATTTGAGAAAGTTAAATCAAGCCACTAACTGCCTATGTTTAGATTTAAATACCAAAAAACATTGAAAAAATTGAGTAAAATACTGACTGCTATATGCCTAAATAGCTGATAGATTCCCTCTCAGTGGGTCCCCTACTTTTCTTATAGCTCTATCAAATTATACTTGACAAAATAACTTTTTTAAATGATGCTTTTTTATTTTGCAACACTTACTTTAAAAAAATGTTTATTGATTTATTTTTGAGAGCGAGAAAGACAGAGGAGCAGAGAGAGAGGGAGGCAGAGAACCCAAAGCATTCAGTGTGCCTTCAGTACAGAGCCTGATGCGGGGCTTTAACTCACAAACGGTGACATCATGACCTGAGCTGAGATCAAGAGTTGGACACTTAACCAACTGAGCCGTCCAGGCGCCCCACGACGTTTACTTTTTCAAAAACTTTTTAACTGAAGTTTAATATACATACAGAAAATCACATACTGTCACATACTTCAATGTATCAGTACCAGTACCTACTGGTTGGATTTGGTGGATGGATTCGCTGAACAGCTCACTAATGCCACCAGAAGCAGATCAAGAGACAGACTGGTTGAGAGTAGACATCAGCACTCCCAGTTGGACTGTAAGGACTTTCCTAGTAGCACTAGTGAGTAGAATAAATATTACTCTTCTGAGCCGGCTGGGATATAACTTTCATCTATGGAAAACTCATTAATGCTAAGGAAAAGACCAGAAGATGAGCCATGTATTTAAAAACCAAAAAACAGGGGCACCTGGGTGGCTCAGTCGGTTAAGCGTCCGACTTCAGCTCAGGTCACGATCTCGCGGTCCGCGAGTTCGAGCCCCGTGTTGGGCTCTGGGCTGATGGCTCAGAGCCTGGAGCTTGCTTCCGATTCTGTTCTCCCTCTCTCTCTGCCCCTCCCCCGTTCATGCTGTGTCTCTCTCTGTCTCAAAAATAAATAAACGTTAAAAAAAAAAATTAAAAACCAAAAAACAAGTCTTGTGATAACTCTGTCCGATGAAATCCAGTGGTGACTATTTACTATGAGAACTATTGATAGTGAATTTTGGGGGGGGAAACTATTATAGTCTTATTTATTTTTACCATTCTAATAGTTCTTAAATGAAAAATGGCGCAGTAGTCAAGGCTTTATTGTGGGACATTTTTTTTTTCCTATAAAGGAAAACACATTATTTAATTCTCCCTGGGGTACTTAAAGTTCCAATGAAGTGCATACCATTTTTATGTTTATAAAGATGTCCCTAGGATGTCCACTGCATTCTGTTTGGCTTTGTCAATTAAAGAAACTCCAAGCCCCACGCAGATAGGTTTGTCTCAGAGTTCTGGAAGTTTGCCACATTGCCTGCTCCTGTAATTGGGTGAAGTTAGACGAGCTAATTCATCTTTCTAAGCCACCATTTCTTCCTCTGCAGAAGGACTAATGTCACCTACACCCAAGGGCCATTGAAAGTATAAAATGCAATATCACAGTGGCAAATATAGACACTTCAAAATTATATTATTAATAAGAGTATAGTCATTATTTTGTATTATTTGGTCTATGTTTTGTACATTTTGGCCTATGTTTTTCACTTCGAGCCAGGTCTAATCCAAGCCCCAATGGGCATGACGAGGCCTGGATTTGTCACTGGCACGAGTTGTCATTGGTTTACTCGTGAACCTACTGAGTGAAGAGTCACATCTCTAGTGGGGGCGGTGCAGACAAGTGATGGAGAAACAGGTTTCATTCCATTCACTCTGGGATTCCTGTCATCCCCAAGACCACCTCCTCTGGTGTCTTTCTATCATCTGATTGCATAAGGGGAACCCTTAATTCTCCTGACACGGGTCCGAATCAGGACTATATAGCTGATAAGAAGCCATCACAAACCCCGTGATGTCCAACTCTTATCCCCTCTGAATTTAGGATGGTGGTGTTTACAGCAGCATTGATTTTCTTGTAGCTGCGTGAGGCCAAATGGCCTGCGTTCCTATTTCCACATCTTCCTGTTAACAAACCTGCAGACCACTCAAGTTCATTCAGGTATTCTGCACAACCACACGGATGCAGGTAGTCACTACCATCGCATGCTTCGCTGCCTTAATATTCACAACTGGAGACAATGAAATCATTACACATTCATAGAAAACATTAAAACAATTTTGTACAGTATTATTCAAATATCTTGGTGAGTAGTCATATCTTGGTCAAGTAGACATTAAGAGTTATTTGAATAGAAGTCTCCTGCTAAAGAATCTGGCTCCTGACTCCAGGGCTATGTGTGATCTTTCCTGTTTGATCATAGCTACGTAAAATGCTTCACCAGGCAGATCTCACGAGAAGGCTGTTCTCGGCACACTAGGTTTAGTGCACAGCCAGCCTCTGGAGGAGCCACAGTCAAGGACTCAGGGGTGGTCTTTACATAATTACTTTCTAGTTGACCCCTAATTTCTAGCTTTCTTTATCTGAGGCTCTGAAGGGCACAGGTTTTCTTCAGGCACCTCTTGTGAGACCTACCTATGGGGCAAGAAGGGGGAACCCAGAAGCACTTTTCCTCACTCTGACTCAGTACCAAAGCTTTCTATTCTGAGTCCTTCTTGGAGTCCATTAAATGGCAGGAGCTTTGTGTTTGGGGCTTCCTCAGTAGGGACACACCCCCACCCCTGCTCAGCCAGTGTGCCCCTCCCTGAGGGAGAGTGAAACACCAGGAGCAGGTGCTTCCATTGTCAGACTCTTGCTTATTCCATATCAATGAGTGATTAAAAGCTTAACTCTTTAATTTCTCATTGTTGCTTGGATAGACCACTCCCATGCCTGACAGTTCTGCACCTCTCCCAGTTTAGCAGAGATTTTCCTTTCTCTTTTGACAACTTGGCCATTCTAAGGACATATTTTATCAGTATTTTGGACTTGCCCATGTGTAAACCAGTTCGCAAGCAAGATTCTTGGTTTCCTTCTAATCTATCTATATATACGTATGTATCTATCGATCTATCATATATCCATAATTTATGTTTTTGATGTGTTACTCTTGTTTTTATGCATATTTTGAATCGATATTTTTATGCATATAATACAGGATCTTCGAATTTAGTTTCCAAAAGGGGACATCTTTTAGAGTGAAGGGGGCACTATTAATAAAATTCTACTGGAATAACTAGTATAACTAGGAATCTCTACATGCATTTGCATTTGTCTCTCTGTTGTATTTCAGGTTAAATATTGTGCTTGTTCTTTGAAGTAGTCTCCTTTTTGGTGGGGACTAGTGTACGGAAGTAAATTTATAGATACACATGCTACAGTAGACACAGTCCGTATCCTCCTGACATACCCCCTGGACCTCCTCCTACAATAGGCTGCATGTAGCAGACTGAAGCTAACACCTGAAACTCTTGCTGATTTGTTTTTCTTTCTGCAGAAGCATACAAGACAGAGAATAAGAGTTCCTGGAAGCAGCCTATGACCAATGAGGACTGGGGAGTTGGATCAGATCACTAAAACGTTAATATTAAATTTGGCTAACCTAAATGAGTCAAAGCTTTATGACAAAGAATGAAATAGACTGAGGTCCCTGAAGAAGGAATTTACAGCAGCATTTCTGTTTTGTGGCTTTTCCCCCCAAACTTTCACTCTTCAGAAGTAGGTGTTTACTATGTTTGTGACCTTCTTGTGGTTGAACTACCTCTGAACTAAAATGAAATACAATCACCCAGGTTTAATGAGTTTGGAGTGTTTTGTTTTATTTTGTGTTTAATTGAGATGTAATTCACCCACCATCAGATTCACCTTTCTAAGCTGGACCAGCCAGGGGTTTTTATCACACTCACAAGATCATGCAAACATCACTATTATCTAATTACAGAACATTTTCATTAGCTGATACAGAAGCTCTGCACCTATCTGGAGTCACTCCCCGCTCTCCTCTGACCTCCTAAACCCTGACAGCCACTAATCTACCTTCTGCCTCCAGGGACTTGCCTACTGTGGACATTTCATATACGTTAAATTATATAATGTGGTCTCATTTCTCAGAATTCTTTCACTGTTTGTAACATTTTCAAGTTTGACCCATGATATAACACATGGTACAATTTCATTCTTTTTATGACTCAGTCACATCCCATTGTATGGATATATGACTTTTGTTTATTCATTCATCAGTTGTTAGACATTTGGGTTCACTCATCAGTTGTTAGACGTTTGGATTCCTTCCAATTTTGAGTATTATAAATAATTCTGCAATGAATATTCGTGTACAGGTTTTTGTTACTTTCTTTCAACAATTTTTGTTTGACTCCTTTCTTCTCCTCCTCCCCCTTTTCTCTACCCCCTGGTTGTATTGAGATATAATTGACATATAACAAACATAGAAGCTTAAGACATACAGTGTAATGGTTTGATATATGCATATATTGAAAAATGGGGCGCCTGGGTGGCTGAGTTGGTTAAGGGCCAGAGCCCACAGTCCGTGGGTTCGAGCCCCGCGTGGGGCTCTGTGCTGACAGCTCAGAGCTTGGAGCCTGCTTCAGATTCTGTCTCCCTCTCTCTGCCCCTCCCCTGCTCACACCCTGTCTCTCTCTCTCTCTCAAAAGTAAGTAAACATTAAACAAATTAAAAAAAAGAAAGAAAAATGACTACCACTATAAGTTAGTTAACATCCGTTAACGCACATAGTTATCAATGGGCAGACATGTTTTTAATTCTCTTGGATCTATACCTGTGGGAGGAATTATTGGAATCTGTGGGAACTATATATTTACTGTTGTGAGGAACTGTCAACTTACTTCCCATCGTGGCTGAGCTATTTTACATTCCCATCAGCAGTGCATGAGGGTTTCCATTTCTCCACATTCCCCTGTATGTACTCAATTCTTTTCTCTAATTGTGATTGTATTTTTGCCATTTGATATTTACTTATAAGAGCTTTTTATGTCTTACAGGTACTAGACCATTAGATATCACTTTTGCAAATAGTTTCTCCCATTCTTTGGGATGTGTTCTCATGTCCCTGATGGTGTACTTTGACACATAAAAGATTCTAACTTTAATGAAATCCAATGTACCTATTTTTCATTTCATTTTATGTAATATCTAAGAAGTCATTGCCCATTCCGTGGTCCCCAAAGACTTATATGTATAGTCTATTCTAAAAGTTTTATAGTTTTAACCACTGTGCTTAGGCCTTTGATCGAATTTAATTTTTTTTTTTTTAACATTTATCTTTGAGAGAGAGAGAGAGAGAGAGAGCACGAATGTGGGAGGGGCAGAGAGAGATGGAGACACAGAATCAGAAACAGGCTCCAGGCTCCAAGCTGTCAGCACAGAGCTCGACACGGGGCTCGAACTCACAGACCGCGAGATCATGACCTGAGCCGTAGTCCAATGCTTAACCAACTGAGCCACTCAGGGCGCCCCAGGCCTTTGACTGAATTTGAATTAATTTTCATAAATGGTTAGTGATATGGTTCCAAGTTCATTCTTTTGCATGTAGATATCCAGTTGTGGCAGGAACATTTATTGAAATGACTATTCTTTCTCCATTGCAAGGTCTTGGGAATTTTGTCAAAAATCATAAAGGCACTTCTGGACTCTGTATTCTATTCTGTTTTGTATGTTTGTGCTTATGCCACTGCCATACTGTATTGATTCTTGGAGATTTGTAATGAGTTTTGAAAACTTTGTTCTTTTGTTTCAGGAATGTTCTGGCAACTCTTATTTTTCCACATGGATTTTGGGATCAGTCAGAATTTTGATAGGAATTGCACTGCATCTGGGCAGAGTTACCACCTCAACAATATTAAGTCCCCTGATACATGAACATGGGATGTCTTTTCATTCATGTCACATGTCTCTGGTTTCTCTCAACAATATTTTATGGTTTCCAGTGCAAGACCTGTACTTATTTGCTTAAATGCATTCCTGGGTGTTTTATTGCTTTTGTTGCTATTTTACTTCATTATTTTTTAAAGTTTATTTATTTATTTTGAGAGAGAGAGAGAAAGCACGACTCAGAGAGGGGCAGAGAGAGAGGGAGAGAGAAAATCCCAAGCTGGCTCTGCTCTGTCAGTGTGGAGCTGGACACGGGGCTCGAGCCCCTGAACCGTGAGATCATGACCTGATCCGAAGTTGTATGTTTAACCAACTGAGCCACCCAGGTGCCCCATTTGTTGCCATTTAAAAACAAACACCCAAATAAACAAATAAATAAATAAATAATGTTTATTTATTTTTGAGAGAGAGAGAGAGAGAGAAAATATGAATGGTGGAGGGGCAGAGAGAGAGGGAAACACAGACTTTTAAACAGGCTCCAGGCTCTGAGTTGTCAGCACAGAGCCTGACACAGGACTTGAACTCAAGAACAGCGAGATCATGGGGCGCCTGGGTGGCTCAGTCGGTTAAGCGGCCGACATCAGCTCGGGTCATGATCTCACGGTCTGTGAGTTCGAGCCCCGCATTGGGCTCTAGGCTGATGGCTCAGAGCCCGGGGCCCATTTCAGATTCTGTGTCTCCCTCTCTCTCTGACCCTCCCCTGTTCATGCTCTGTCTCTCTCTGTCTCAAAAATAAATAAACGTTAAAAAAAAATTTAAAAAAAAAAAAAAAAAAAAAGAATAGCGAGATCATGACCTAGGCCGAAGTCAGACACCCAGCCAACTGAGCCATTCAGGCATCTCTGTTGCTATTTTAAATAGAATTGTTTTCTTGTTTTTTGTTTTTGGTTTTTTGTTTTTTTCCAGATTGTTCATTGCTGGTATATAGAAATACAATTAATTTCTTCATATTGATCAAGTATCTTGAAAGTTTAGGTACTAATTTATTAGCTCTAATAGTATTTTGCGAGTTTGGAGTTATTCACCTTTTCCTGTTCACTTTATTCTGTCAATAATTTAAATAATCACAGTATCAAGGGATCTTTTTCCTTCTGTCTAACTTTTTGGGGCTCTCCATTTTAGTCTACCTTTGTCCACCACCTTCATTACGTTTTTTCGCTTCTGATCTTTACATTGTGTCTTTTCCTCGTGAGCTCTTGAGATCAACCTGAGAGAAAAAATATGTCTTCTGACATTGTTATTAGGACAATAATCCCCACTGACATGTACCATTGGTCCTATCTTCCATATATCTTGATTCTTTCAAGTTAAGTAACAAGTATAATACTTTCCTGGTCATTAGAACCACTCATCAGTTTTCGTCATCTTAGGCCATCATTGAATTGTTTGAGGTGACATTAGGAAAGGAGGTTGTAATGACTATTTTAAAGTATACTATGTATTCATTCTTTTTTTAATGTTTATTTATTTTGAGAGAGAGAAAGTGCAAGTTGGAGAGGGGCGGAGAGAGAGGGAGAGAGACAATCACAAGCAGGCTCTGCACTGTCAGAGTGGAGCCCAATGTGGGGCTCGAACCCATGAACTGCGAGATCATGAATCAGCCCAAAACAAGAGTCAGATGCTCAACTGACTAAGCCACCTAGGCACCCCACTACTTATGTAAAACTACGTTTTATTAGGTGTACATAAATCTCTTAGCACCTACAAACATTGAATTTGTTATTAACTGGAAAACATTGAACACATACGTAAGTATTTTGAAGTCTTAGTTCTAATATAAATATTTTATAATTATTTATTAGCATATCCCTGTGATGGAAGCCAGTTATTTCTATCTATCTTTGAAAACAAAATGATCTAAAATGGCTTAAACTTTAAGTAAATAATTACATAATATAGTTTACTTGGCAATGTTTGTTAATAACGTGCTAGTCACATTTTTAATATTGCGATATTGCTTTGAGTAAAATACTCATAATAAATCATCTGAGTAGCACTTTGCATTTTACAAGCATCATCTCATTTCACTTTTACAGTTTTATGTAATAAACATTATACTAATTTTAAATGTAGAAAATACAAGCCTCAGAGGGTTATCATTTTTTTTATTTTTTTCATTTTTTCATTTTTTCATTTTTTTAAAATTACATAGATAATAAGAAGGATAAATCACTTCTTTTTACATTCAGTTTATTTCCCTACCTACCAAACATACCATGCAGGCACAGGAACATCAGTAGAAGAGCAGACTATCGTGGAAAGAAGCAAACTGGGGAGAAAAAGAAAGAATGTCATTTACTGACAAGTTAATATATGATAGGATGGGAAACTCATACCTCTGATACATTGCCACAACGAACTTTCACAAATAGCACGTGATATAAATATAAATATTTTTTTTATTTTTGAAGATAGAATATAAATCACTCGTTCAACTTTTGAAAGTGAGAAAGAACTAGAATGGGAATTAAAAACATTTTTTTTTAATGTTTATGTTTGAGAAACAGAGAGAGACAGAGTACAAGTGGGGGAGGGGCAGAGAGAGAGGGAGACGCAGAATCCGAAGCAGGCTCCAGGCTCTGAGCTGTCAGCACAGAGCCCAACGCAGGGCTCGAACTCTCCGGATGCAGGACTGTGAGATCATGACCTGAGCTGAAGTCGGATGCTCAACTGACTATGCCACCCAGGTGCCCCTAGAATGGGAACTTTAAATCATTTCGGCTTGACTTGAAAGTCCTGTTTTATTTTCCTTGTATCAGAAATAGTTATACAGTAATGGGAAACGCTAATTATATTATGGTCCTTTTCTAGAAATGTTTGCACTTTGAGGTTCCCTATTTGATAGACAATAGCATAACTCAAAGATAGAAGTTCTATCTTATCAGTGAAAGTTAAACAATGCATATTTTAATTTCATTATGTTATCCACGAAAACTTTCTATTTATGTAAGAGATTCATAAAAATCATTGGTCGAGCTTGTATAAATTTATCAACATATATAGTGTGCTATATGCTTTAATATGCAAGCCAACATTTTTGCAGTAATTTTCTTAATCAGTTTTATTGAGGTATAATTTATATGCAGGAAAATATTATTTTTTACTACCACTGTAATCACGACATAGACCAAATACATCACTGTAAGGTACAGGCCAAATTCATGTAGTTAGCTCCGTTCTCCATATTTGGTAGCTGATGATTTCTTGTGATTGACCTGAGAAAGTTTGTTGTCTATTCTGGATACAAATTTGTTATTAGAATGGTGTTTTGCATATATTTTCTCCTACTCTGTATCTTTTGGTTTCATTTTGTAACAGTGCCTTTTAAAGAGCAGAGTATCTCGGGGATCCTGGGTGGTTCCGTTGGTTAAGCATCCAACTTTATTTTTTAATTTTTAAAAATCTTTTTTACATTTATTTATTTTTGAGAGACAGAGACAGAGCACAAGTGGGGAGGGGCAGAGAGAGAAGGTGACACAGAATCCGAAGCAGGCTCCAGGCTCTGAGCTGTCAGCACAGAGCCCCACGAGGGGCTCGAACTCACAAACTGTGAGATCATGACCTGAGGTGAAGTCAGACGCTCGACCGACTGAGCCACCCAGGTGCCCCTACAATCCAACTCTTAATTTCAGTTCAGGTCATGATACCACTGTTCCTGGATTTGAGCCCCCTGTCAAGCTCCTCTGTGACCTTAAGAAACCTGCTGGGGATTCTGTCTCCCTCTCTTTCTACCCCTCCCTTACTTGCATGTGCTCTCTTCTCTCTCTCTCTTTCAAAATAAGTAAATAAAAACTTACAAAAAATACGAAAAAAATAGTGGAATATCTTAATTTTGATGAAGTCCAGTTTATCAAAAGTTTTAGTTCCTGGATAATGCTTTTCGTATTGTAACTAGCCCAAAACAAAAACAAAAACAAACAAACAAAAACCATTTTCTGCTAAGATTTGTCTGGTAATTGTATAATTTTAGGTTTTACACTTAGGTGAATGATTGATTTTTGAGTTAATTTTCTATTGTGTGTGAGCTATAAATCAAAGTTTATGTGTTTCATACGGATGTCCAAATGTTCCAACATATTTGTGGACAAGACTATCTTCTCTCTATCTTGCCTCTATATCTTTGGTAAAAACCAATTAGCCATCTATGAGTGCATCTATGTCTGGACTTTTTATTATTTATCATTGATTGAAACAAACATTACTTTATCAATACTGGCTTTACAGTCCCCAAATAAATCTTATATGGGCATGATGTTATTATATAATCTAAAATTGGTAAATTGTCCATTTTTCCTTTCAGTTTGATTTGATTTTGATTTATTTATCATGAGGCTGTGTGCATATACATTTAGGACTGTAATACCCTCTTGAAGAATTGATATTTTTATCATTATATAGTGTCCTTCTTTATCTCTTATAAATTTTCTTGTTCCGAAGTCTACTCTGAAATAAATACAGCTGCTCTCACTGTCTTGCTGTTAACATTCCAGGGTGTATCTTTCTTCATTCTTTTAACTTATTTATGTGTTTATGTTTCAAGTAGATTTCTTTTAAGCAATGTTGACTTCATTAAAAAAAAAAAAACATTGGGTAACTTCTGTACCTAAATTAGTAAGTTTAGATTATTTCATTTAATATAATTTTTAAAAATGCATTAGCTAAAATAGTTACCATGATGTTAGCTTTTGCATTTCTAATCTGTGTTCATTTTGGATTGAATAGTTTACTTATGATTCTATTTCTACACTACTAGCTCATTTTATATATATCTCTTTATTTTTAACCTTTCAGGGGCACCTGGGTGGCTCAGTTGGTTGGGCGTCCGACTTCGGCTCAGGTCGGGATCTCACAGTTTGTGGGTTTGAGCCCCGTGTCGGACTCTGTGCTGACAGCTCAGAGCCTGGAGCCTTCTTGGAATTCTATGTCTCCCTCTCTCTCTGCTCCTCTCCTGCTCATGCTCTGTCTCTGTCTCTCAAAAACTAATAAACACTTGGGGCGCCTGGGTGGCTTAGTTGGTTGGGCTTCCAACTTCGGCTCAGGTCATGATCTCATGGTTCGTGAGTTTGGGCCCGATTCGGGCTCTGTGCTGACAGCTCACAGCCTGGACCCTGCTTCAAATTCTGTGTCTCCCTCTCTCTCTCTCTGCCCCGACCCCACTCACGCTCTCTCTCTGTCTCAAAACTAAATAGACATTGAAAGAAAGGAAAAATAAATAAATAAACATTAAAAAAATTAAGTTTGCGATTGTTACTTTAGGATTTACAATACATGCTTCAATTAATCATAGTTGATTTTTAAGAATATTATGCTTCTTCATATACAGTATAAGAAAACACAGTATAACCCTAATAACTCTATTTGTTCTACTTATCATATATTTCACATTTTTGTGCTATAAAACCATAAAATTTTGCTACTATTTTTGCTCTAGGTGGTCAATTATATTGAGTGATTTAAAATACGAGAAATATTTTACATGTATCTTTATTTGCACAATGCCACATGGGTCTTCATATGTTTGTGTAGACCCCAGGTCCTGTCTGGTACCAGTTTCTGCTTGAAGAACTTCCTCTAACATTTCTTGCAGCGCCAACCTTTTGGTAATATTTTTTTCAATATTTTTATTCATCGATAAAACATTTCTCACTTTTTTTTTTTAATTTTTTTTTTAACGTTTATTTATTTTTGAGACAGAGAGATACAGAGCATGAATGGGGTAGGGTCAGAGAGAGAGGGAGACACAGAATCGGAAGCAGGCTCCAGGCTCTGGGCCATCATCAGCCCAGAGCCCGACGTGGTGCTCGAACTCATGGACCGTGAGATCGTGACCTGAGCTGAAGTCGGAGGCTTAACCGACTGAGCCACCCAGGTGCCCCTCTCACTTATTTTTGAAGACATTTGAGGGGCGCCTGGGTGGCTCAGTCGGTTAAGCGTCTGACTTCAGCTCAGGTCACGATCTCTCGGTCCGTGAGTTCGAGCCCCGCGTCCGGCTCTGGGCTGATGGCTCAGAGCCTGGATCCTGCTTCGGATTCTACGTCTCCCTGTCTCTCTCTGCCCCTCCCCCATTCATGCTCTCTCTCTGTCTCAAAAATAAATAAACGTTAAAAAAATTAAAAAAAAATAAAGACATTTGACAATTTTATTTTTTTTCTTTTGGCTCCCCACTGTCTTCTGGGATAGGTGTTTTTCTGTTCACTTCTCCAAGTCTTAACTTGTCTTCACACGTGGACTGAGGGATGCCATGTTTGTTTGCCAACCTTGTCCCCGTGACACAGAGCCTTTACTCTTTAGGGGAGAAGGTCCAGACAAGGCTTCATCCCAGTTCTACTCTTCAGGTGTCTCACCTTGCCTCTCTCAAATTTGGATTTGTTGATTATCAAAGTGTCACTAATAAACTCAAGTTTAGATTAGAGGAGCACACATTCGGTCTCGCAGTTCCTGTGGGTAAGAAACACAGGCATGGCCAGCTGGCCTGTGTTTCCACGTTTCTCAGAGCATGCATTCAAGATCTCCACTGGGGCTGCACCTTTATATGAAGACAAGACGAAGGTAAATCCACTTCTGAGCTCATTCACAAGGTTGTTGGCAAGATTAAATCAGATGGACTGCTGAACTGAGGGGCTCAGTTCCCTGCTGGCAATTTATCAGTAGCTACTCTCAGTCTTTCGCCATGTGAGCCTTTCCAGGTTGCTTCTTTAGAGCAAGGCCATGAGCAGAGATCCAGAAAGCCAACAAGCAAGACAGAAGTAATAGTCCTTTATAACCTAGCCTTAGAGTAAAATCTGTCTTAGTCTGTTAGGGCCACCATGACAAAACACCAGAAACTGTGTGGCTTAAACTGTGGCAAGTTATTTCCTCACAGTTCTAGGGGCTGGTGGTCCAAGTTCCGATGCCTGCGTGGTGGAGTTGTGGTGAAAGCTCTCTTCCTGGCTTGGAGACAGTTGGTCACCTTCTCACTGTGTCTTCACACAGAAGAAAGAGAGAGAGAGAGAGAGAGAGAGAGAGAGCTTTCTGGTGTCTCTTCTCATAAGGGTACTAATCTCATCATGTGGGCTCCATGTTTATGACCTCATCAAATCCTAATTTCCTCCAAAATGCCTCGTTTTCAGATACAATCCCATGAATGTTTAAATCTTGAACATATGAATTTTTGGGAGACACAGACCCTCAGTCCAGGAAAACATCCCATTACCTTTTCTGTATTTCATTACTGGAAGCAAATCACTAAGTCAGGCCATAAAAAAGAGGGGATGGCATAAGGGACTGGATACCAGGAGGTGGGGATCACTGAGACCCATTTCAGAAGCAGCCTGCCATAGTCAACTTTTTATCCTTGCAATGATTCCCTAGTCCTCTAAATGCAAACTGCATCAGTCCCTCCTAAAGACCTCATAAGTCTCCTCCTATGACAAGGTCCATAATCTCATTATTTAAATCAAGTTCACATCTTGGAGCTGGTTCATGGAAAAGATACCACAAAAGGGAGCAACTTTCCTTGTATCTGTTGCTACCAAGGTTACTGTATTTTCATACTAGACCAGGCTGGGTCTTCAGCAATTTACTAAAAATTTTACCAAAGCTCTTACCTTACCTGCTTATAGATATCATCCGTGTCTTCTTTCCAAGAGTGTCCACAGGTGAGCCAGGGCTCACATCTCATTTCTGTTAGGAAGCATCTGTCTGTTTGGGGGGTTTTACGATGTTTAATTGCTGTGAACCTCAACTCTGATAGATTCAGAAAGCCATGGAGTTGTATGCCCTCCTTTTATTTTTTACATAATTTTGAAAGAAAAGACATCTTTGCCAACTCTCTATAACTTTGGTCGAAGCCACAGTTTCTGGCAGCAATTATTTGACCCGATGATCTAGAAGTTTTATTCTTTTTTATTTTTTTAAACGTTTATTTATTTTTGAAACAAAGAGAGACAGAGCATGAACGGGGGAGGGGCAGAGAGAGAGGGAGACACAGAATCGGAAGCAGGCTCCAGGCTCTGAGCCAACAGCCCAGAGCCCGACGCGGGGCTCAAACTCACGGACCGCGAGATCGTGACCTGAGCTGAAGTCAGACGCTTAACCGACTGAGCCACCCAGGCACCCCCGATCTAGAAGTTTTAAAACTCAGAGTATACAACAGACTTACCTTCCTAAGTTTATTGTTTTGACTTTAAGGCCCCTTAATGCCTTGAGATAGTTTTCCCAACCTCCTCCCACAAGATTAAACGTTATACTAACACCAGCATGTGATAGGGAGACACATGGTATTGTCCTGATTCTTCATTTTCCAGGAAAGTGGATGCACTCTGCAGACTTTCTTAATAGGCATCTTTGATTGAAACATAGATCTCTTATGGAAATAAGTATATTAATGCGTAAGTGTCAAACTAGTTAATATATTCTTTTTATTATTCCTGGAAGGATTATGAATATATCTGGAATGCATTTTGAAAATTTCAATTTATGCTTTATTATTGAGTGCCTTTAAAATTATAGGTTGACCTAATTTCTTAAAAGAATGGCTAAACCGATAAGAACTTACAGCATATTATGGCCAAGGATGTGGAATTGCAATAATAGCAACAACTAAAAGACTCTGCAAAGTATAATTTGAATCCGGGGGTGATGAATGAAATGTTTTAACAAAATAGACAATATGATATGGTAAAGTACACCTTGTAAAGAAATACCAATGTTGACTAAGTAAATAACGAATTCATTTTAGTGATGACTTTAAAAAAATCTCCAAGTGGAATTGGCAATTTTCGTAACTGACATGAATTCTTAATCCATGCTTTTGAAAGAGAAACTTATTAGCTTATACAGTTGTCCTTTGATAAGTAGTTAGCAAAGAAAAAAATACAAAAAAAAATTTTAAACGTGGCCAAGATGAATATCTATTCTGTAACATGACATGGTCTCTACTTACTGACGACTTAGATGTTTGGGAGGTAAACATAGGTAAGTAGACCAGACACCTCTCTTTTTCAACCACTGAAACATCTGGGTTTAAATCAGACCCACATGGCCATCCAGATCAAGTTCTGCTGTAGTTCAGTCATTGTTGTCGTTTCTTTTCTGCTCTTATGTGTGCTTCCGGCTGAGGACATACTCTACGGTTTGGTTGAGTAACAGGATTGCTGTTAAAGGTCCTTGCTTACTGCGTATATGCTGAGTCCTGTCATAACAAACGAGAGGCATTGGGCATTTGCACTGAGATGGGTAACGGCTCTAAGTATGGACTACAAAATCTGAGACGTGCCAGAATTATAGTGGCTGTTTGTTTCTGAACCTCATTAATCTCATCAGTAGGTCATTGTGTTTCAAACCAAAGTGATACTCTACAGCAACCCTTTACCCCAGGAAAGATGTCATGGTCACATGTCACTCCGTGCTTCAGACAACATTGCAGCTCCTATGCAGGGTTGAGGTCTATGAGGTCCTTTTGCACATTGGTTGCTACAGCCAAGGATCTCCATATCAGAATGATTAGTATTTGTCTAGTAACGGGGTTGCCACACTCTCCTACCAATATTTTATTTGGGAGAGATATCTTAGGTCCTTTATTCATTTACTAAAACATTAAAAATAACTTATGGTGGCACCTAGGTGGCTCCATCAGTTGAGAGTCTGACTCTTGATTTCAGCCTAGGTCATGATCTCATCGTTCGTGGGATCGAGCCCTGCGTTGGGCTCTGTGCTGACAATGTGGAGCCTGCTTGGGATTCTCTCTCTTCCTCTCTCTCTGCCCCTCCCCAGCTGGTGCACTCTCTCTCTCTCTCCCTCCCTCTCTCTCTCTCTCTCTCTGTCTCTCTCATTCCCTTATCTCAAAATAAATAAAAAATTTTAAAAAGCTTAACAAATAAAAATAACTTAGACATGCTCTGCTATAAAGACATTTCCCTTTTTAGTAAGGAACATACTAAATGCTAAAACTAACTAAGAAAACTAATTTTAAAACCTCCAAGAAATAGAAGTTGACCATTGTGTTATGGAGTTACTCTTAAAATGCTTTTTGTAAAATATATGAAGGGGAAATAGACACCAGCACACTGAGCATTGTGATAGATAGGATAGTTTAGAAAAGAGGAGACTTATGGTTAAAATTCATATACATTTAAAGATAATTACAGGTGTGGGTATATTAAATTCAGTCTTACAATAAGCCTTTAGAAGGAAGATTTGTGCTCTCTCCTCTCTTTACTCTAAATAACATAGTCTAGAAACAGTAGAATGATACATTTTTAAAAGAAATAGAATTGGAATAATTAAAGCTTTAAAGTACAAAAACCTATCAATGTATGAATCCTAAATCACTCGTAAATGTGAGTTTTATCTGAGTTTAAAGCTCCTGTCTCCACTGGATAGATCTGGCATGTATGCAGTGTAGACAAGAGTAGATCTCACCTGTTGCAACTTTGAAGTTTAATATATTGACAGGTTGGAAACACATGGTCACATCTTCACTTTTCTTTAGAGACTCAGAGGGCAACAATCTGAGCCTACAGTTTCCTTAGAGACAAACTGATGTACTGACAGCAAGAATAACGGCACTTGAGAAGACATCCTTTTTTCCACCATAGCTACAGATTCTATTTTCCTACTTTCTTGAATAATCTTATCACCACCACCCATAACTTCTAGGGAACTTTATTTTGATTTTCTTGGTATACCAATGATTTTATTCAAAAATAATATCCCTATTGTGTAAATGCCTATTTTGGGTGTGACTTTCTGGGGAAAAAATGACATTATACTTTTATTAATTTATTGTTATTTTCACCAGTGGTCCTCAATTTCAGGGTCCTGAACAATCCACATTGGCGATAATAATATCTAATGAGGTCTGATGTGAGTTCTTCATTTGGGGAGGTAATTGAAAATAGCGTTAGCGTAGTTCTGGACGGTGAAACCATCACCTAATAATATATAGATGCACGCTGAAAGGAAATACTGCTGTCTCTGTGAGAGAGTGCATACGGAGCAAATCTGCAGCCTTGGGAGTTAAAGCAAAGAAGAAACATTAAATCCAAACCCTTACCTGTCATCGAAAGCACTTGAAGTATCAGTAGGTAAGACCACTGTGTTCCGATTTGACTTGTAGGGAGGCTTACTCATAAGCAAGTTGACATATGACAAATGGATATATAAAAATTACTGAATGAGGAAAGTAGATGTATATATCATTGATCAGCAAAGATAAGTAAACATCAAAGCGATGCTTAGTAGCCATAAACTATACCCATAAATGTAAACCATTTTGATTTCAGATAAATTTAGTTTTCCCAAAACAAATTTATCTCTGTCTCACTGCATAAATATGTATAAACTTGCACTTCATATTTGAAAATGAAATAGCTATACAATAGTCTTTTCCACAAAATGAATATTGGGAAAAGTTTGCTCTGGCTTTATGTTCATATTTACTTTGGTCGGCTTTATCCTGGCATAAGAAGTAACAATTTTTGGTTTGGAGTGGAAATAAATGTAAATGAATGGTTAAACATTTAGATGAAACCATAATCTAACAATGCTATGCTACTCATGGAATATTACAGATAGCTTCCTAAGACATTAAAGTGTTATCTGGTTGGCAGTTTCCATTATAAAAACGTGGCATCTGGCGGCAGGAGGCCTTGGTTTGAATCCTGGCTGCACCAATTTACAGAGGTGTGTCCGCCCTGAGATAATCGATATGATTCAATAAGCCTACAACCGTAGCTATGGGCTGAGTTTTCTCCCCTCCTTAATCAAAATTCATGTGTTGCAGCCCTAATCCCCAGAATGTATCTGTATTTTCAGATGGAGTACTGAAGTTAATATGAGACCATTGGGGTGGCCCTACCCACAAATCTGAGTATAGATACATGCAGAGTGAGGCCATGTAAGGGTGTAGACAGAAGGAAGCATCTATGGCCAGGACAGTGACCTCAGACGGAGCCAGACCTGCCGACACATGATCTCAGACTTGTAGCCCCAGAACCGTGACATGTTTTCTGCTGTTTAGGTCACCCAGTGTGTGATGCTATCTTATGACAGCCCAAGCATCCAACGGCCCATGCAGTCTCTGAAAAGTAGGGAAAAATGAAAATATCGATTTCAGGGCCAACTACAATTAAGAAAGTTGCTGCTCTCATACTCTATTTGTACCTCTCACATTCCATTGTATTGGTTCTCCTACCTTGCCTCTCTGTCATGACTCAGGTTATGGTCTGCCTACACTTTTGTTCCATTTCTTACTGAGTGTGACAATATGTGGTTCCAAATGGACCACTTTGCTCATGCAGGTGTAAACTGACATGTTCCATGGCCACATCATTTGCAGTAGTTTATAACTAAAATCTCATTGTTTAGAAATTGCATCTAGAGTATTTCTACTTGTAGCATGATCGTTCAACTCCAGGCAGAGAAAATCTGCAGCTCTCCTATCACCTATGCAATTCAAAAATAATAAGGTTAGAAAAGTTATCTGTATAGGATAATATTAATAATGTCTAATTTGGCTAGTACAAAACAAGACAAAAATAAAAGTTTGAACAATAATAAGTTATAGGGTTAAAAGTGAGAGAGCTCTTATATCAGGGAGAGAGAGAGAGAAAATTATGGCATTAGGAATTGCTAATGTAGGAGACCCTGGGTGGCTCAGTCAGTTAAGCATACCACTTCGGCTCAGGTTATGACCTCACAGGTTCTTGGGTTCGAGCCCCACATTGGGCTCTGTGCTGACAGCTCAGAGCTTGGAGCCTGCTTCGGATTCTCTGTCTCCTTCTCTCTCTGTCCTTCCCCCACTTACGCTCTGTCTCTTCTCAAAAATGAATAAACAGTAAAAAATTAAAATAAATAGCTAAGTTAAAAAGGCATGCAAAAATTCTAAAACAGTCATTGAGTTATTCATAGAATAAGATGTATACCTTCTAAACTAAAGGAATAAGTGTTTTGAGAATTAGAATAAAAATTTAGAAGTCACCAATATGTCAAGACAAGAAAAAAAGAGAAGACAATAAAATTTAAAAATCACAAGATAAGATGAGATAAATACATTAAGTATGTCATCAATGACAACCAGCATAAATTAACTTTCCCAACACCAGACTTGGGCTGATCTATTCCACTTCCATGATGACCCTTCTGGTTCCCAATTCTCTATTCCATATCTAAGAATGTTAGACTCTCTCTCTCTCTCTCTCTCTCTCTCTCTCTCTCTCTCCCCCCTTCCTTCCCTTCCTCCCTCTCTCTCATTTATTATCATCTATCATTTATTATCTATCATCTATCATTTATTACCTGTCACTGCCATCCACGTGATTACTGAAAGGAGAGAGTTTAAGATATTTTTGTAATTCTTTTGTTCTCAGATTGCTTTCCACACAGATTATTCCTTGAAGGCACTGCATTTCAAAAGTATTTGGAGTAATTCCAGTCGGTAAGGTTTTGCTGCCCAACTGATACACTTTTAGTTTATTTACTTTTCATTTTAAGAGTTTGATTTTAAAATATTTTTTACACTTATGTAAGCTTTTTTTTTTTTTTTTTTGTCCAAAATGAATCTCTGGGACCAGGTATGCTTAAAAAATATTAGCGTCTATCTCTTACCACTCACTACCATTCCCTTCCTCTTTACGCAATTAACTCAAAATATTTGGATTTATTCTTCTAGTTTTAAATATAAGTATATATTTAAATATAAGTATATATTTAAAACTGATCTGACGTATATATATATACACACACACACACACACACACACAGACGCACACACGTATATATGTATACTTTATTTTTTACATGAACAGTAACATAGTCTGCATATTTGTATCCAATTTGCTTGTTTCCTTGGAAAACAGGCTAACACATAACATAGAAAACAAAAGTTGTATGTCTTTTTGGCTTTTTAGAACTGTATAATAGTCAGGCACCTGGATAGCTCAGTCCGTTGGTTAAGCGTCCAACTTTGGCTCAGGTCATGATCTCACGGTTCGTGGGTTTCAGCTCTGGGCTGAGAGCTCAGAGCCCGGAGCCTGCTTCGGATTCTGTGTTTCTCTCTATCTCTGCCCCTCCCCTGCTCTCGCTCTCTCTCTCTCTCTCACTCCCTCAAAAATAAATAAACAAACAAATTTAAAAAAGAAGAACTGTATAATAGTCTATTGTGTGGGTTTGTTTCACAAATTTATCAATGGGCATTTTTGTTGCTTCCAAATTCATCTATTACAAACAATGTGGTATTAATTAGGAGAGAAACACATGCGTAAGTTTTCCATTTTGTTTTATCTCCTCTAAGACGTACTAGCTACACGTTGTGTTCTTTAGCGATTATCTTATGGTCTATAACACGCATCTTAACTTATACAAGTCTACCTCCAAGTAATATTATGCTACCCACATATGCACCATTTCTGGTATTCACCTCCTTAGTGTAGATTCAGAATTTCATCTACATTCTTTTTGCCTGAAGGGCTTCTTTTAATGTTTCTTACAATGCAGGTCTGCTGCTGCTGAAGTGTTTTTGCTTCCATGCAGCTAAAATAGTTCATATTTTTCTTCTGTTTTGGAAAGATACTTGGTTGTATTGAATTCTAGTTTTGTTTTTGTCTTTTAGTGAAAAAATTTGCTCTACTAGATTTCTGGTTTGCACTGTTCCTAATGAGATATCTGTTTTTCTGTACATAGTGTCTTCCTTCCCCTTCCCACCACCTCTTACTCCTTTTAAGATTTTCTTTCTGAATAATTCTTTAAAATTTGAGTATGAGGTCCCTGGATGAAGTTTATTTTATTTTTTTAATGTTTCTTTTGTTTGGGGTTCATTAAGATTCCAGATATGGGGGGGTTCATGCTTTTTGACATCTTTTCTTTTATGGGGAAAATATTTTTCAAATATTTTTTATGCCCAAATCTTCTCTTTTGGGGACTCCAATTACAATTTAAAGCCATTTTCTCTTAATTCCTTCATTTGTGTCTTTCTATATCTGATTTGCTTATCAATTTTTTTCCTTCCTCATTGTGGGTCATCTTTTACGTCATTGTTGAATACTTTATTTTTTGATCAGTTGCCAAATTTATGATTTTTACCCTGTTGGAAGTCCTGTCCACGCAGGGCAAGACGTCTCTGGTCCAGGACTAATTTTACACTAATGACGAAGCAACACAGGTACACAATCCTGAGTAATGTTTCTGCTCGACCTGTGAGGCTTTCCTCAGGGAAGGGAATATTAACATTTTCTGTGTGAGCTCTCAGATGTGTGTGCTCCGCCTGTGTTGGGTGTTTCTTTCTTCATCTCGTGAACTGATCACAAACATGTTTATGACTCCCTGGAGACCTTCCAGGACTTTGAAGCTTTGTCATGACAGCTGTCTTCTCCAGTCCTCTACCCCAGGATCTCTAGCTGTCTTGGGTCTCCTGAACTCCCACTCTGCCTTTTCAGCTCAGAGTCACTACCAGTCCGTACTGAGTGTCCCATTACTAGTGAATGACCTGGAAATTCTCTCCCAAAAGTTAGCTGGAAATAACATACAATTCACTGTGTTACTTTGTTCCTCTCATCTCAAAGACCAGAGTCTTTGCCTGTATCCAGAGCTGTCTAATGTCCAAAGGCTGAAAACCATTTTTAAAACTTTCCTCTGACTTTGAAAAGATGAAAAGATGCTCAAAATTACTTATCATCATGGAAATACAAATCGAAACCACAATACCACCTCACATCAGTCGGAATGGCTGAAATTAACAACTCAGGAAACAACAGTTGTTGGCGACGACTCAAAGAAAGGGAAAACACTTTTGCACTACTGGTGGGAATGCAAACTGGTTTAGCCACTCTGGAAAACAGTGTGGAGGTTCCTCAAGAAACAAAAAATAGAACTACGCTACAACCTAGCAATTCCACTACTGGATGTTTATCCAAAGGATACAAAAATGTTGATTCGAAGGGGCACACGTATCCCAAGGTTTATAGCAGCACTAGCAACAATAGCCAAATTATGGAAAGAGCCCAAATATCCACTGGATGACAAATGGGTAAAGAAGATATGGTGTGTGTGTGTGTGTGTGTGCACGTACACGCATGTGTGTGGAATATTACTCGGTGATCAAAAAGGATGAAGTCTACCATTTGCAATAACGTGACTGAAACTATTTTGCTAAATAAAATAAGTCAGAGAAAGACAAATATCATATGATTTTACCCATATGTGGAAATGAAGAAACAAAGCAGATGAACATCGGGAAGGGAAGCAAAAATAAGATAAAGACAGAGGGAGACAAACCATAGGATACTCTTAAATACAGAGAACAAACTGAGGGTTGCTGGAGGGGCAGTGGATGGGGGTTGGGCTAAATGGTGATGGGCATTAAGGAGGGCACTTGTTGTGGTGAGTACTGGGTTATATGTAAGTGATAAATCACTAACTTCTACTCTTGAACCCAATAGTACACTATATGCTAACTAACTCAAATTTAAATAAATTAATAATAAAATTATAATAAAATGCCCATCCTAATATATTTCTACACCAAAAAACAAAAACAAAAACAAAAACAAAAAACAAAAAATAGTATGCTATCTTAAAATGGGCAAAAAATGACACTGGGGGGAAAATTAAGGAAATCTGAATAAAATAATGGACTTTAGTTTCTAATGTATTCATATATATTTTGTTTAATTTGACAAATGTAGCACATTAATGTAAACTATTAATAACAGGAGTGATTGGGTGAAAGGTCTAAAGAGACTCATTTTACTTTCTTTGCAAATGTTCTATAAATATAAAATTTTTCTGAAATTAAGTTTATTAAAGCATCTTTTCATTTGTCTGTTAGCCATCTGGATGTCTTCTTTGGAAAAGGGTCTCTTCATGTCTTTTGCCCATTTTTTCACTTGTTATTTGTTTCCAGGTGTTGAGTTGGGTAAGTTTTTTTATAGATTTTGGATGCTAACCCTTTATATGATATATCATTTGCAAATATCTTCTCCCATTCTATAGGCTGATTGTTTAGTTTTACTGATTGTTTCCTTTGCTGTACAGAACTTTTTCATCCTGGTGAAGAAGAAAAGAGATCCGGAGATCCGGAGATACGTCTAGTGCAGCCAATGTCAAAGAGGTTGCTGCCTGTTTTCTCCTCTAGGATTTTGATAGTTTCCTGTCTTACATTTAGGTCTTTCATCCATTTTGAGTTTGTTTTTGTGTCTGGTGTAAGAAAGCGGTCCAGGTTTATTCTTCTGCATGTCACTGTCCAGTTTTCCCAACAGCATTTGTTTAAGTGACTGTCTTTTTTTCCATTGCATTTCTTTCCTGCTTTGTCAAAAGTTTAGTTGGCCATACATTTGTGAGTCCATTTCTGGGTTCTGTATTCTGTTACATTGATCTATGTGTCTGTTTTACGTTAGGTCTACTTAGGCAACTCTAGAGTCTAACAGTTTTCAGACTTCCATTGTTTTTGATAACCTTGATACTTTTGACCAATATTTGTTAGGCTTTTTGTAGAATGATTCTCAGTTGGGATTTATTGGAATTATTGGTACAGCTCGTATTTAAGGAGTGAGGAGTTATGATTCACCTCCTGTGAGCAAAGTATTTACATAAATTATTGAGAATTATTTTGTTGGGGCGAATTTTGCCTTTCCATCTTTTTGTTTATTCAATTATTTATTTATATCTGCATGGACTCATATTTTTTTCATACTTTCGTTAATAATCCGTTGCCACTTTATGTTATTACTCAGATTGTTTCCGCTTTGACCACTGGAACTCCTTTAGTGGGTTCTTATTTCTTTTTGACGTACTCCAATATATTGTGTATGTGTGTGTCTGTGTGCGTGTGCACATGTTCATGCACTCACACAGAACTCCCTTGTTTTCTGGCATTTCGTGATCCTCCAGACTCATTCTGCATATTTCCTGCTCAGCCTCTAGAATCCTCCCTTTTTCCAAAAAGACCCATTTCTATTTATTGAAGAATAGTATTAGACACTGAAATCTAGGTGCTAGATGAGCGCATATTATTGAGTTTCCATTGTTTGTAGGCCTTCTCATCTGACAACAAGGAAACATATGTGTGTATACTAACCCATGTATGTACACAGAGCTATGAATATTTCTACATGTACCTATATTTAACTAAATATGAATCCTACTAATGTCTTGATATATTGCCACACAGACCATTCTAGCTTCCTTGTCTTTCTTGTCTATAAGCTCCCACCCTAACAGTAAGAAACCTTGTTCCACAATGCATCACCTCTTTACTTAGCTGTTAAATTCCAAGATACACATGCTGGAGTATCAAAATTGCTAATGCATACATCTTGAAATGACTTTATCTATCAATATAAATACAGTGCTTATGTAATTTCTTTTGCCTCACACTATGGATTCCATTTATTTTCAAAGTTGTGAGGGTTTTGTTTTGTTTTGTTTTGTTTTTCTTTTCCAGTTCCTTTCAATGACAACATGCTTCTCTTGGTGATCCTAGCTGAATGTTGTGATTTATATTTTTATTATAGAAAAGAATCCACAGTATTCAGAATATTTTTATTTTCAGTATGTCTTAGTTGATATCTCATATATTCTGCATAATTGTCTTAATATATCTACTTAGGATTCAGGGCATCTGGACAGCTCTGTCGGCTAAGTGTCCAAGTCTTGATTTTGGCTCAGGTCATGATCTCACTGTTTGTGAGATCGAGCCCCTCATGAGATTCTGTGCTGGCTGTGCAAAGCCTCCTTGGTATTCTGTTTCCCTCTCTGTCTGCCCCTCCCCCTCTCTTGCACACTGTCTCTCTTTCTCTCTCTTGCACACTGTCTCTCTTTCTCTCTCTCTTAAAACAAATTAAAAAAAAACTAAAATAAATAAAATAAATAAAATATCTATTTAGGATTCTACATTATAGATGCACACATAACATTATCTCTGTAATTTTAATTATTTGATATATGTTGCTTTATTTTGTGAAACAATCATATACTTGCATCCTTGTTTGTACAAAAATAATCATTCCTATCTGAAAGACATATTATGAGAAGTGGAGTTACTATATAAATGTTCTTGCAATAAATATTATGATACATAGCATTACCTCATTTTCTAAGGGGATTATATTAATTTACACTAATGCATAGTGAATGAGATTGCCAGTCTCCATACAGTCTGGCTGAATTCTGCATAGGATTTTCTTTCTAAATTTTTTTTGAGCAAAACTAGGAAGTATATTGCTACTATATATTTAATTATAACCAATATCTGAACATTGTTGAATTTCTAATTTTTATATATTTCTCCAATTATCTTTTAAAGTTATTGTTGATAAAGGCTTTTTAAAAAATTTTTTTTAACATTTATTTGTTGTTGAGAGACAGAGAAAGACAGAGTGTGAGCAGGGAAGGGGCAGAGAGAGAGAGAGAGACAGAATCCTAAGCAAGTGCCAGGCTCTGGGATGTCAGTAAGAGCCAGATGTGGGGCTTGAACTCACGAACCGCAAGATCATGACCTGAGCTAAAGTCAGGCGCTTAACCGACTGAGCCACCCAGGCGTCCCGATAAAGACAATTAAAAAAAAATTTTTTTTAACGTTTATTTATTTTTGAGACAGAGAGAGACACAGCATGAACAGGGGAGGGGCAGAGAGAGAGGGAGACACAGAATCTGAAACAGGATCCAGGCTCTGAGCCATCAGCCCAGAGCCTGACGCGGGGCTTGAACTCGCGGACCGCGAGATCGTGACCTGAGCTGAAGTCAGACGCTTAACCGACTGAGCCACCCAGTCACCCCTGATCTAGAAGTTTTAAAACTCAGAGTATACAACAGACTTACCAATTGTCTTGGCGCCCCAAGACAATTTTTATAGAATGGTAATTGGCTTACAACTGTGGAAAATATTTTCTCAACTATTTCCTAGTTTGGGATATTGTTTTTAACATTTCTGGTTGTGAAGAATTGTTAAAAGTATGTAACATACTCATAAGCCTTTACTCTTTAAGTCTTAGGCTCTGTGTCATGTTTGGACAGTCTCCAAAATATTTAAATATTTTAGTCTTTTTTTTTTTTTTTTTTAGTAATGTTAACATTTTAATTTTATTTTCATGGTGTTGTAGTAATTTTGAGATGATCATACAAAACTTTCAAAATCAGTTTTAATTTTCCAACGTTTCTATATTGAACAGATATTAATATCAAATCCAGATAAATAAAACACTATTAAAAGAATAAATAGAAGTCAATGAAATTGACAAATTTCTACTGTCATGTTATTTCCCTTAACTTTTAATTTTTTATATTATTTTTGTAAAAAAATTTAATGCTTATTTTTGAGAGAGAGAGAGAGAGAGACATAGCATGAGCGGGGGGAGGGGCAGAGAGAGAGAGGGAGACACAGAATCCAAAGCAGGCTCCAGGCTCCGAACTGTCAGCACAGAGCCCAATGTGGGGCTTGAACCCAGGAGCTGTGAGATCATGACCTGAGCTTAAGTCTGACACTTAACCGACTGGGCCACCCAGGTTCCCTTTTTATGTTATTTTTGATTTTTTTTGAGAACACTGTGCTTTAAGCTTTCTTGTGATCGTCAATACAGAGATACCGTCACATGTAACTTAATTTGTTTTCTATTTGCAGCCTAAGCTAGACATCTTGAAATACACCCCCTAGTAAGCTGAACTCTTGGAAAGTTTTATTTGCTTGTTCAGTTTGGGTCAGAAGTTCTTTCATTCCGTGGTGTTTGTGTTTCGGTGTTGAAAGAAAATGTATGTAGCGTTTGATGCTAATTCAAAGCTGACCTCTAGAAACATAGGATGAGTTGGTAATAATTCACTTAATGGATAGCCCAGTTAATCAGACAAAATTAATTTATAGTCTTTGGTGCAGAAAGAAATTCAGAGCGATAGAAGAAGCCAGTCCGCTTTTATAATCGTGTACTTTCATTGCACTGCAGTAACTCACCATCAATAGGTAGTCACATCTGATTAACATCCAGGATTTAGAGAGTGCTCTGCTCTCTCAACCCCAGCATTCTCGGTAAATGAGAATCTTACACAGATTTGGCAAGTGTGAGAAGTAAGCCTGTATTAACCAAAGTACCTCGGTCGAAACAAAATTCTCAAGTCGACAGATAGGTATTTTATACCGTCTAGACCTTCTACCGCATGGCCCGCGATATTCAAATGAATATAGAACACAGTTTACTCTCCCACTTTATTCATCCCGTCCAACACCATTCCAATCCTTGTTATAATTCCTAATGTGCCGGTAGAGGGGCTTTTGTAACCTAGCCCCTTAGGTGCTTGGGCTTATGTCCCATGTGCGTGCCCTTCTTCCTGAATCAGCCACACATTCCACTGGTTACAACACAGGAGTTTCTCATTACCTATTCAAGTCCCTCAGAATATCACTTCAAAAATGTCACTCTCCTCCTACTGACTTTCTTCTTTTCATATCACTTCCTTAAGCAAATCCAAAGAAACCAAATAACTTCCAATGCATTTGTAATCTCCACCTCCTTTATTCTGAAGTGCTATATTCATCCACTTTATTTATTTTTTTAAAGTTTACTCATTTGTTTTTTGAGAGAGACAGCACACAAGAGAGGGGGAGGGATAGAGAGAGAGCGAGAGAGTCTGGAGCAGGCTCAGCACCGTCAGCATAGAGCCCGACGGGGGGCTCAAACTCACAATCCCTAAGATTATGACCTGAGCGAAGTCAGATGCTCAAGCGAGTGAGCCACCCAGGTGCCCCACTATTTATCCCCTTTAAATTCATTTGTCAATTCTTATATGACTTCCTGTGCCTACAGTCAAGACTATCTCTAGCCCTTGCCCTTGGCCGGGCAATACAAACTCTGACTAAATTCATGTATTTGATAACCCCTTCCCTTATGCCCTGGGAGCTATTGTGACTGTAATCAATGTGTAACTATGCTGAAAGTGATCTGTAGAAATTCACAATCATCAGACTGAATTGAGTCACTAATTCTGTCCAATAATTGTTAGATATTTCCTTACTCTGTTTCCTCCTCAACACTTCATATCTTGCCTGTTTTTGTCCAGACTCCAAGACAGCTTTCCCCTGCCCACACCTTTCCGTTGATAACCTAAACTTCACTGAGAAAAATTCATGCGCCTGCTACCTTCCCACATACGTGCCCATAGACTCTAGTTTCTCTCGTGTTATTATGGTTATGGTTATGCTTGCGGTTGGAGCATTCCTCGCTGCTGTTAAGAGCCTACTCCTCCGCTGGATTATTTGTCTTTACATCCTTGCCCCTTTCAATCTATTGTCAGCACAGCAACCAGAGAAATCTGCTAATAAGGCAATCAGATCATGCTGTTACATCACAATATCGATGAGTGGATCGAGGAGAAATTCTTGTTTATTCATCAATGATCTGTTTTCTCCTGAAACCTAACTGCCTCATTGTCAGTGACCCTGTAACAATGCGCTGCAATTGGTCACTACCGTGGATGCACCCGGCATCTTATCTACCAGATCTTTTCTACTTCTGAAATAAAGAAAAAAGTCGAATTCTCTATTCTTATCACAGCATTCTTTATATATGTGTATATAAAAGACATTTATTTATTTATTTATTTATTTATGTGCAACTTGCCTATTTCTGTTCTCCAGTCCTGTCCAATCACGGGGATTCCAAAGGTCTGAGTTCATCTTTTCCTATGTCTTAAGATCTTTGCTCCTATCCCTGCAGTGTGCTGACAAGACTCCCATCCTCGTGGATCTGATTGACTTTATTTCCCAAGCCTGGCTACTCTCTTCTCCTCTCATTGGCTTTCTCCTTGAACAGTTCCATCCCTGTCCCTAGCCTCAATTACCATCTATAAATAATACTTCTCTTTAGCCATTCTCTCCACAGAGCCTCTGATCTACCTATGACAACAGTTTCCATATTTGGGTGAGTCATAGCTAACCCAGCCTGTCTGAAACTCAACTCTTTTCCTTAAAACCAACTCTTCTGTTCCTTATTGTAACGAGAGGCATCACCATCTATAAATTTGCTCAAAATAGCGACAGAGGTATTATCTTTAACACTTCCCTCTCAGTGTTCACATCCAAACAATGTGCTGCAGTTTCTGCATCGAAAATGCTCACATCCGTCCGCTTTATTTTCTCCACATTAATCCTGTCTTAGGACAGACATAGGACACCTGGGTGGCTCAGCAGTTAAGCACCCGACCCTTGATTTTGGCTGAGAGTTCGGGAGACTGAGCCCCTTGTCCTGCTGTGCACTGATAGCACAGGCCTGCTTGGAATTCTCTCTCTCCCTCTATCTCTGCCTCTCTCTCAGAATAAATAAATATTAAAAAATAAAACAACAACAACAACAAACAAATACCACCATCACTCACCTAAATTCCTTTGGCACACTCAACACCCAGCTCATGGCCTCAGGTCCTTCCCTGATTCTGCTCCTGGCTCACCCTGCATCCGGAATGATCTATCTTTAACCAAAATATAGGAAAGTTATTTTCTTTGTCTTTACATTTGACAAAAAGGAGACACTCATTAATTATTTCTAGGAGGAATTAACTGATCTTTGTCTCAGCTAGTAAATATAAAACATATTAATCTAAAGAACGTATTTTCAAGGTACGTAAATATCTAAATAGCTTTCACAAAAAAATACATTTATTGTATGGTTTTACATGCAGAATCAGGATTAGAAAGTAAAAGTTATAAATAAGAAAATTTCATTTGAATATATATTAAAAAAAATTTTTTTAACGTTTATTTATTTTTGAGACAGAGAGAGAGACAGAGCATGAACGGGGAAGGGTCAGAGATAGGGGGAGACACAGAATCTGAAACAGGCTCCAGGCTCTGAGCTGTCAGCACAGAGCCCAATGCGGGGCTCGAACCCATGGACTGTGAGATCATGACGTGAGCCAAAGTCAGATGCCCAACTGACTGAGCCACCCAGGTGCCCCTCATTTGAATATATTGAAGTACTTTTTTTTTTTTAATGCTTATTTTTGAGAGAGAGACAGAGTGTGAGCAGGAGAGAGGCAGACAGAGGGAGACATGGAATCTGAAGCAGGCTCCAAGCTCCAAGATGTCAGCACAGAGCCCAATGTGGGGCTTGAACCCACCAACTGCAAGATCATAATCTGAGCCTAAAATTGGAGACTCAAATGACTGAGCCACCCAGGCACCCCTGAAGTACTTTCTGATGGTCAGAAGTGTCTAGACATAGAAAGTCTTGGCTCATGGGAGAGTAGCTCTCAAATCAGAGGCCGGGCTGTGACAATGGAGAAATAACGTAGAGTCAATTCAGTTATACGGTCAGTCTCATTAGCATTTCACAAAATTGTGCTGCATTGCAAATGGTTTGGAGGCATTGAAAATGGTCAAGGATCACTTATATAATGGTTTTCAAAATTTAAATTTGGTTTTGGCAAAGATGACAGTGCGATCTTAATCTGCGCATACGGAGAAATGGTACCAGGACCCCTTGATGGCTTATATTAATATTAGACCTCACTATGTGACAGCATTGGTGGGAATAGGAGCCCTCGTGTGATTAAATTTGTAGTAAGACATCTCCAAGACATTCATAGTTGAATTGTGACTTCCATGCTCTGGAAATTATCTTTGAGGAGGATGTTTTACCCTTTCCCAGATGATGGAAGATGTTAATCCAGTAGCATCATAAGCTTCCTATGTTGCTATCAATGCAGTTACCTAGGGAACAAGCTCAGAGCCCAGCCCTACGCCTATGGGTTTAATGCTCCATGGTAGTTGTCTATCAATTCTTAATAATTTTATCTTTGAGTTTGTGTTTTGTAACTTAATATGATATAAAACTGGAGCATGTACAAGGGACTGGGGGCTTCAGTTCAGGTTCAGTCCCAACGATCATCGTCTCCTTGCTTTGGCTTCTCATCTACTTCTTCCTTCTTGTTCACATTCCGGGACGACTACTGCCCTCCACCTGGGGACATGAGGTGGACACATTCTTCTGACATCTTCTGGCTTGCAGGGGAGACCTGATCTCCAGGAATGGTGGGGGTCAGGCTTGCAGCCCATGGCATCTCTGGGCAGATCGAAACAATGGACAAACTATCCTAGGCTGATAGGACCTTCCACGATGCATTTGATGGACAACTTGACTATGACTTCCCACCAATTTACAATCCAAGTATAGATAGCATTAGGATGGGAAGTTATGATGTCTTGAGGTCACCTTTCTACCATGTGTGGAGACACTAAGAAGATTTTGTTTTGTTTTTTTTTTTTAATTTTTTTTCAACGTTTTTAATTTATTTTTGGGACAGAGAGAGACAGAGCATGAACGGGGGAGGGGCAGAGAGAGAGGGAGACACAGAATCATCGGAAACAGGCTCCAGGCTCCAAGCCATCAGCCCAGAGCCTGACGCGGGGCTCGAACTCACGGACCGCGAGATCGTGACCTGGCTGAAGTCGGACGCTCAACCGACTGCGCCACCCAGGCGCCCCAGAAGATTTTGTTTTTTAACATTTATTTATTTTTGAGAGACCGAGAGAGACAGAGCATGAGTGGGGAAGGAACAGAGAGAAAGAGAGGGAGACACAGAATCCAAAGCAGGCTCCAGGCTCTGAGCTGTCAGCACAGAGCCTGATGCGGGGCTTGAACCCATGAACTGTGAGATCATGACCTGAGCTGAAGGCAGATGCTCAACTGACAGAGCCACTCAGGTGCCCCAGAAGTTTTAATATATTAAAACAACAACAGATTCTGTAAGGAAAGAAATAGTTAAGCATCAGAAATGTGTAATACTTTCATGCTTGAGTTTGACATAAATGTATAAATATGTATTTTAATCAGTGTTTTAGCCAGACACCTTCAAACATTTTCTGGTACTTCTATACTGTGATCCTAGGCTATTTATTTCCGTACTTCATGTTTTGCAATGATGTTGTTCCACAGTAAGACAGCGTCAGGTTAATTGCACCGATGGCTTCTGCTATTTCAAGTCTTTAGAAGCTTATTCCAGTACATAAAGTGAATAGTTGTCTCCCAGGTGCTGAGACTAATATGATAAACTCCAACTTCTTGTATCTGTTTAAAAATATTTTAAAAATATTAACCTTTAATTCACATTGCTAAAGATTATTTTTGTTTCTAGGGGCCCAATGATACTGCCTCTCTATTGCTCCCACCCTCATTTGTAACGCTTAAAAGCCCTGGGATGTCTTTTATGAATGCAAATAAACCAGAATTTGTCTGAATATGATGCATGCCAGTAACTTCCTGTGAAATACTAACTGATGAAATTTCAAGTGCCCAACCACTTTTTTGGTCCATTACCCCTCGGGACTAATTCATGGAAATTAAGTGATACATTAACTTATAGGTCAAAGTCAAATGTGCCGCCCCAGGCAGGAGTTTTTGCTCAAATTTGCCATTCTGCTTGGAATAAACTTCTTACACTTCATCAGTCTGAGTCCAACTTCTCCAAGCTCTGTGCGGCTCGACAACATATCCTCTAAGGTAATAGACTGTCCCAAACAGAGAACCATGTGCTTCGGTTTCCCCAAGAAACCCTTGTTGCTACAGGAGCCTTGTGTTGTAAACAGTGGGCTTCCCATCAACCCACGACCTATAAAGATTTTGTCCAAATCAGGGTCAGGTAACTAGGTCTGGGACAGTGTAGTTTATGTAGATGTTGCCTCTCTTATAATTTTACTATGGTGACGCTTTCCAAAGATATCTACAGCTATGGACATGTGAAATGAGAAAGCAAACATAGGTTAGCTAAGACTCTCAGGACATTTAGTATGAAAACAAATGATCTTTTTGACTTAAGAGTGATTAAGATATACCTCAGGAGTATTTTCTAAAAGATGAACACATTTAAAATCATAGAAGGGACATGTGACTACCCATAAAACTAAACAAATGCCAATATTGTAAGATATCTTAGTGTCCATTGGTAACTCAGAGCCCTATTCTCTTCCATGTAGATAACTACATTTTCCTAAATTGTATTTCTTTTTTTTTAATTTTTTAACATGTATTTATTATTGAGAGACAGAGAGACACAGAGCATGAGCAGGGGAGGGGCAGAGAGAGAGGGAGGCACAGAATCCGAAGCAGGCTCCAGGCTCTGAGCTGTCAGCACAGAACCCGACGCGGGGCTTGAACTCACAAACTGCAAGATCATGACCTGAGCCGAAGTTGGTCACCCAATGAGCTGAGCCACCCAGGCGCCCCATGTATTTCTTTGCTTTAAGTCCGGAGTCAAATTTGACTGCTTTACACTGGTATAGGATACGATTCTCACAGACATCCTTCAGCTAAGGGCCTGATAATTCCAATTATTGGTGATTCTTCCCCTCTGCAAATTCAGACTTCTCTGGGGCCTTTCTTTAAGGTTGGCGGGGTTTCTACTCTTGTTTCAATGTTCGTTGTGCATCTTTCTCTGCCCTGGCTAAATCTCCTTGTAGTTTTCAACTCTTACCCTTCTTAAAATTGACCACAAACCTTTAATTTGTTGAATCTCTACACGCCACATTCAATTCGCTTGGATGAACGAATTAGTAAGCACATGACTGAATAAATTTTTCAGGAGGAAGGGTAATAAGTTACATCATATGCCTTTGATTCCTTGCATCAAATCTTTTCGGGCCAGGTCTGAGTTCAGCTGAAACTGTGGTGAAGTTTCCTAGATGCAGACTCAGGGTAAGAGCATCCTACTGAATGGGCATTTGTTTCTAAGAACCATCTCCCACATTCCAATGAAACATGATCAGCAAATTACAGACACAGTGTGAAAATGAGAAGACAATTCTTTGTCAGTAAATGCCTCAGTTTCCTTTTCAGCATGTGGGAAGTCCTAAGAGGCATTATGTGCAGGTGCAATTAAGGTGGTAAACATGGGACTCTTAGAACCATATCACTCATTTTTAATGCACCAATAAGGTGCACTTAAGGTCACACCTCTTGCTTCTAGTGACTGCCAACACAGACAGGAGAAATAAGCCCAGGCCTGTTTACTAGTTGGGTTAGTTCAATGTATCTCGAACAGTCTGTTTATGGATTGATGTTGTTCCAATCCCCAACAGGAAAAGAGAAGATTTAAACGTTACTAAGAAGGGAAAATACTCCCAATGGTTAAAATGGTGAACAGTATATAGTGGTTGACTCCTTTCTATTTCTATGGATCAACAAATGGTTTGAGATAAGCATATGCATGGACTTCTGGGATGTGTCAAATAACGTGGCTATTTGGTCAGGGGCTTGGAAAGAGCCAAATTAATGAAGGCCTGAGATAAGGGAAGAGGCATGTGGCTGGAGATGAAATGTGGGTATAGAGAGGGTAACTATGAGGTCTCAAATTAATGTGTATTGGAAGCACTGAAGAGTAGAAACAACCATTAAGTTGTCATCCTGGCCAGAAGGTGTCAGCCAAACTGTCTTTGGCCATCCCAGTGTTTACAGATAAGTTGAAAAATGGAGTAGCCATGACGGCAGAGATGATGTATGAGCCATCTAGCAAAGGCTAACCCTTACCAAAGCTAATCTGTTGATCATCACAACTATCCCTTGAGGAAACCAAATAGTCACCGAGTGGCCGAGTGGTTTGGAACCCTTCAAACCTGGATTTGTACAAAGGATTTCATATATATCCCATAAATGTGAGTTTGTTTTTCTCTGGTTTTACCCCGATGTGTAGGCCTAAAGGAAGCCTAAAGTACTACGAGGCATACCATTGCCTCAGTAAGGGGATGCACTTGATGCTGAAGGAGGTACATAGAGTGTATGTTGCATAGATATGGTGTCCGCTGGAAGTTAACCTAATAGAACATTGGAAAGGCCTATAAAAAGCTCAGCTAGGGCACTATCACACCCTTTAGGTAGAGATAATGCTTCCAGAAAATGGTGTATGCGCTGAGCCAATGTTCTATATACACTGCTGTGAGTCTCAAAAGTAAGAATACGTGGCACCAGGGATAAAGAAGTGGAAGGCAAGGTGACCATTCTCAACACCCTTCCTGTGATTGACCTGTAGGTAAAGTTTTGCTTTCTTTTCTCACAGTTGTAATCGTTATGGGATTAGTCTCCAGGGGAAAGCATGCGCATAAGGGCAATCAGAACATTTTCCAGAGTCTGAAGTTATAACTGTTTGGTTAATTTCATCTTCTCATGACAGTGAAAGAGCAGGCAAAAATAATAATAACAATTAATTAACTAATTAAAGACTTAGTATACTAATGGAGGAAATTAACTCTGATTATCATCAGGACCCAGAGTTGCTACTGCATAAGGGGGTCTGAGAGAAGAATGTAACGAAGGGTGTTTATTCACTGGAGCATTTTCAGGTGATTCCAAGGCTGACAATCACTGTAAAAATAAAATCCTTAGCCATGGCCTGATGTGAGCAAGGCAACAATGGCTCTGACTGCTCATGGATAAGGGTCTGTTTCTTCCCACCAAAGAAACTAGACCAGTTGAAATACTGAATACATTTGAAGAAGTGAGATGATGCATATCACTTATGGCCTTGGGACCCTTTGCTGTGGCAGAGACCAGAGAAAATTTGTGTGCATCTCTTACATTTAAAAAAAATAATGCATCGCCACGTTTAAAAAGTAAGTATCGATGTAGACACACTACAGAACACGAACAGATTTGGACAGTGACAGGGATGGACTGTACTGGAGACTTTGGGGTTCCTTCTCATAGCCCCATGGTCCCCAGATAAGGCTGTAGTTCAGTCCATGTGAGGTTGGATTCAGCTGACTGTCTTTTGCTTCAGGAACGTATTGTGCATTTTCCTCCTTTCCTGCCTTAGTGTTTTCTCTGAACACATAGTAATCCACTTGCCTGTGCAAAAGAAAAGCCCAAAAAGGATGAGGACATAATGTCTCTCACAGGCAACACCCAACGAAAGGAGATGAGAGCTGGTGGATAAATGCCTCAGTACTCCATGTGCAGGTAAAGAAAATCGAGAAGCATTCTGTAGCAATCTCAGTAACATATCTTTGCATTAGATTGTCCTCTTTTCTGGTTCATTCTCTTGCTTCCTGGGATGACTTCTCAAATCACCCAGCTGCTACCAAGTTCATTTCTGAGATACAGGTTTTAGCCAACACTAATTACTACTCAAAATAGGCAGCTTTAATTTATTTTTATACCATATGTTTTCACTCTTATGCAGATCCTGAGAAACTGAACAGAAGACCATAGGGGAGGGGAAGGGAAAAAAAAGTTAGAGAGGGAGGGAGCCAAAGCATAAGAGACTCTTAAAAACTGAGAACAAACTGAGGGTTGATGGGGGGTGGGAGGGAGGGCAGGGTGGGTGATGGGTATTGAGGAGGGCACCTTTTGGGATGAGCACTGGGTGTTGTATGGAAACCAATTTGACAGTAAATTTCATATATTAAAAAATAAAAAATAAAAAATAAATAAAAAAATAAAAGAAAAAATAAAAAAAAAAAACTGAGAACAAACTGAGGGTTGATGGGGGGTGGGAAGGAGGGGAGGGTGGGTGAGGGGCATGGAGGAGGGCACCTGCTGGGATGAGCACTGGGTGTTGTATGGAAGCCAATTTGACTATAAATTTAATATTAAAAGAAAGAAAATGATGCTTGCTTTTATTTTTAATGATTTGCCCCATATTTAGGAAAATAATATTTTAAAAAATGTGTTTGGGGCACCTGGATGGCTCAGGTGGTTAGGTATCTGATTTTGGCTCAGGTCATGATCTCACGGCTCATGAGTTTGAGCCCCACATCGGGCTCTCTGTTGTGGGCACAGAGTCTGCTTCAGATGCTCTGTCTCCCTCTCACTCTGCCCTCCCCCACTCACCCATACACACACTCTCTATCTGTCTCTTAAAAATAAATAAACATTTAAAAAAATGTGTTTCATATCCAGTTGTTTCATTCATAATATATTTGTCCTACCACTTTTCTTTCATTGTAAGGAATATCAAATGCTTTTTTTTGGGAATGAGACACTACATAACACATAAATTAAATTAAAATAAATATATACATAATAAATAAAATAAAATAAAATAAAATAAAATAAAATATTAAATTAAATTAAATGAAGTTAAGTTAAATTAAATTAAAAAAATATGTTGGTCCTGGAACATATTTGTTTTAAAGTATATATAGTTATGTATATATCTGTTTCTCCTTCCCGATTTTAAATTCCTTGAGTTTAGGGGTATAGATCATTTATCTTTTTTTCTATTAAATTGTCAGGCAATGCAATTTTCTTGACGTCAAATTCAGTTCATGTGCCCTCCATTTTAAAACAGCTCTGACAAAAGTAAGGCAAATCCAACATGCTGAAAATCCTTAGTAAAATCCAAAATAGCATGGCTAAATGCTTGGGTTTAAACATTATAAATCCATACTGAAATTACTTGTAAAAGGAAGCTATATTATACGCCCCAATTGAAAAATAACACCAACAAGAAACTTGGGAAAAAAGTAGAAATATTTAAAAATGTTCATAGAACGAACCATTTCCTGTAGAACATGATACAATTCTAGAATACCAATAGCTCTAGAGAAGTTCTCACTGATAAAATACAACAAAACACTTAAACTTACTGCCTAGTTGAAGCTAAACCTTCTACATTTTCAGCTGTTGGTCTTGACATAATTAGGATGAAGGAATAAAATTAAGCTTACCTATTAAACTACTTTTCTCATCCCATAATTGTGTTAGTTGCTAGAGAAAAGCAATAGCCTGGCTTCTAATCACTTAAATGAGGCAAATCTAACATACTTGGTCTAACCATCTTAAGCTGAACAGAGATGAAACTATGAAAAACAAAACAAAACAAAACAAAACAAAACAAAACACAAAAACACGAAGGCACACCATGGGTGTTGTAATTTTAGTATATTAAAGGAAAAGAGAGACGGACATTTGTCATTTGGGTTGGCATATTTACAAAAGGATGTATTTGAACTGTAATAATTAGGAAAGGTACAGAAAATAAAATAGTGTCTTTGAAAGAGAATGCAGAGAACAGAGCAAGCCGAAGAAGGAGGAAAAAAAAATATGTAGAGTGCAGGAGATAGGTCGAATCCAGGAGAGTTTTTGTAATAAATAATGATGGAAAACTAATTTAAAAAATTATCATAAGGGTTTTATAGATGTTTCTATAGGTTTATAGAAAATCAGACCAAGGTTTATATTTAATGCCACAGTAGTAGCTGGAAATGTGGGTTGGTTCTCTTGAAGGTTGAGATTGGAAAGAATCAAAGATAACTACTAATTTCTAGTTGTGATACTGGAAAAACATGACATTATGGACAAAAAAGCCATGACCATTGTAGAGGACAATTCATAACAGGCAAAGTTAAGAATCCCATCTAAAGAAGTGCCCTGGATTCATAGATTATAGAAGGCAATCCATAATGAGAGAAAAGGCTGGAGACATTGGTCTTATTAATTTAGAGATGATAGTTGAATACCTGGGAATGGAAGACTTTATTAATTAAGTGAATATCAGTGCAAGATCAAAAGAACAGAAGCTCAAGCAGCATGCCTATTTAGGACGAAAAGAAATAGCAAAGACAGGAAAAACAGAGGGGAAAAAGGTAGTTAAAATATATTTATAACCAAACGTAAAAAGTGAATAAAATAAAATTAGATTCATACCTGACATCAAACACAAAAAAATGTTATGTTATGTTATGTTGTTATGTTATGTTATGTTATGTTATGTTATGCTATGCTATGCTATGTTATGTTATGTTATGTTATGTGTATATAGCACTTAAGCACTTAAAGAATAAACCAGATATTTATTGCACTAATATCTCTAGGAGGTGGGGAGTTCAAACAGGATAGACAGTACAGAAATGCAAGGTAGATTATTCAGGTTTAGGTTATTATATATCAAGCTTAAGATAGATTTCTAGAGTTATACTGAATATTTGCACAACACCCCCACCCCCACAGTGAGCAAAAGGCCCGAGCTATTTTGCATTTCTACAAGCAATGTATCAAACTTGGTTTTCCTCGATAGCTTCGATTTGTGAACTTATTCAATAACCCTCTGTGCAATACAGTGACATAGCGATGTATTTGGGATCTCGTGCAGGTAATTTTTTAACACTTACTTATTTCATATGAGTAAATTAACTCCAGGAATCGTGAAATGAATGATACTAAAGAAAAATGCAGATGGTAAATATTTCACTTTATTGAACTTGCTATTATATGTAACAATAAAGACTTTTCAAATAAATATAGAAAAATACAAGAAGTAATCATAGTACAAAAATTTTTAAATAATGATACTTTTAATTACATAAGTGTATTTTTAAATAGGGAAACAATTCTTATATTTTGGTCTGTCATTGTAATGAATAATATATTTACATTTCTGTTAAATTTAAGCTTCTATACATGTGTTAAAGACTGTCAAAATTGATGCTTTATTTTTTTGTTCTATATAGAATGTAGACCAAGTTGCCAATATTTCTTCTTTCCTCATTGATCAACTGAGATTTTTATGAATTAAAAATATTAAGAAGAATATGCATTCTGCCATCGTTGGATAGAATATTCTGTATACGCCGTAAGTTCATTTGATTTATTCGTCTAGTCCAAATCTGCTCTTTGCCTATTGATTCTCTGTCTGGATGATATTTCCATTGAAAATGTTAAAGTGTTTCCATTGGGGTGTTAAAGTCCCCAATTATTATTATTATGTTTATTTCTCCTTTTGGTTCTGTTAGTTTTTCTTTATACATTTAGGCTCCAATGTTGGATGCATGAATATTTTAAAATTTATATATCCTTATGGATTAGTCATTGTGTAATGACATTTAGCTTAAAGATTTAGCTTACACTCGATTTTGTCTGATATAAGTATAGCTACCTTGCTTTTGTGGTTGCTGTCATCATTCATACCAAGTGACTTTTTCCATCCTTCACTCTCAGTCTATGTTTATCTTTAAAGCTAAAATAAGCCTCTTGTGGGCAGCATATTATGGTATCTTGTTGTTTTTAAATCTTTTTAAATTTTATCTATTCACCCATTCTTTGTCTTTGGATTGAAAAATTCAATTGTTTGTGTTTTCAGATTTATTTATTTATTTTGAGAGAGGGTGGGCAGGGAAAGGGTCAGAGAGAGAGAAGGAGAGAGAAAATCACAAGCAGCCTCTGCACCTGTTAGCACAGAGCCCAACATGGGCTCAATATCATGAACCATGAGATCATGACCTGAGTCAAAATCAAGAGTTGGACTCATAACCTACTGAGCCACCCAGGTGCCTCTCAATTTGCTTATGTTAGTTAATAATGATTTACTATTCCCACTTTGTTAATTGTTTTATAATTGTTTGAAGATTCATTGTTAATTGTTTCTAATCCTGTCTTTTTTTGTGTGTTTCGATGTCTTCTGGTATCAGCATGTTTCGACTTCTGTCTCAGATTCCTTTGTATAATTATTATGGCCTTTGCCTTTGCAGTCAACATGTTACATAAAATTTCTTAAAATGATAACATTCTATTCCAGGATAAAAACAACTTAACATTAATAGAATTCCTAAACTTTACCCATTTATTACTCCTCCTCACATTTTAGGTTATTGCTGTTAAATTGACATTTTTTTTAATATTGTGCAACTAATAACTCATTATTACAATTATGGTTATTTTTACTACATTATGCTTTTTTTATTTTTAAGCTAGAGTTGTAAGTGTATTATGCACCACCATTACCAAATTATAAAACTAATTTTTAGTTGGCTTGAAATGTTTACGCTGAGAAATCTGCTGATAAACTTATGAGGATTCCCTTGTATGTAACTTCTCTCTATTCTCTTACTGCACTTAAAATTCTGTCTTTGCCTTTGAATTTTGACAATTTAATTATAATATGTCTTATAGTCCTATTTTGATCCATCTGTTGGAGTAATTTGGGTCTATGGATCTGGATGTCCTTTACTCTCCCCAGGTTCAGGAATTTTTCAGTCATTATTGCGTTAAGTCTACTTTCTGTCCTTTTGTCTTTCTCTTATCCTTCTGGAACTCCCACAATGAAAATATTATTCCTTTTCATTGCGTCCCTCTGCCTTTTTTTACTCTCTTCCATTCTTCTGTTATTTTTGTCTTCTGCTTTCTCTGACTGGGTCATTTCTAATGCCTCCAAGAAACTCATTCTTCTGCATGGTTAAGGCTCCTCTTTGAACTCTTTATTGAATTCTTTAGTTGAGTTATTGTATTTTTCAACTATAAGATTACTGTTTGGTTTTAATTGACGTGTGCTAATTTCTTATCAAGCTTTTTTGTTTTATGCAGGCAGTGTTTTCCTAATTTGGTTTCAGTTGACTGTGTGTTCTTGGAGTTCACTAAACTTCATTATGATTATTCTTAATTCTTCTTTGGGTAGTTCATAGATCTCCATTTATCTATAATTTATTATTAGGTTTTTTTGGGCTGTTTGTTTGTTTGTTTTTGGTGGAGTCATATTTACCTGTTTGTTTGTGATCCTTGATGTGTTACATTGGTATCTGAACATTTGAATAATCAGATTCATCCTGGACTTTACAGGTTTTCTTTGGCAGAGGCAGATCTTCACCAATCAGTTCAGTTTGGGTTTCTGGGCATGGCTGCTGGTAATGTCTTTGGGCAGGTGCATTCTATCCTCATGCCTATTTTGGAGGGATGTAACTGTTTGAGCTCTGAGGTCAAGGATGTGGGAGGTATGCCACTGGTTGAGAATAGTTGAATATTGCTGCTGGCTTGGTCCCTGCCCAAATGAGGCTGGAGGATAAGCTCCACAGTAGCCTAGATTCTCTGGCCAGGCTTATTAATGGTTGGGACTGGGCACTATATTCAGTAGAATATGGAGTTATGAATAAGCTTTCCTGTTCTGTCAAGGCAACAGGGAAAGACCCTGTACAGGTCACTGTCTGGTGATCCCAATCTGACAAGAGTGTACATTTAATTCCCTGGTCAGGTGATTCTAGTAGTTTTGCTCTGAAGATGGAGAAAACAATAGACCATTCGTTCTATTTAAGTGCCACCATTAGCAGGGCTGTTGGATGGGTTATGCAGCTTCCTGTATGCTCTGGTTAAGTTCCCAGGTCAGGGAGACTGGAGTCTGCATTCAGCAATGAGTGAACTATGACATAGTTTCCCTGCCCAGACGCAGCAGGAGAAACAGCTCTAAAGCTGGAAAAGTTCTTTGTTGTCTTAACCCAAGCTGACTTGTGCCCCAAGTGTCCTGACTAAACAGATCAGTTTGCTCTGCAAACTGCCCTCTGTCTGCCCTTCCCTTGGTTTGAGGGCGACCAGGCCACAAAACTAGATATTCATGCCATCCTTTCTGGTCAGATGGCACCAGGATCCACAGCGGGTAGGGTCATATGTCGGTCCCTTAAGTGGGCAGGAAGAGGAAGGGTTGCTCCAGGCAGCTATCAGTTTCCGAAATAGGATTTCCTGTTGGGGGAGGCCAAGAGTAGCCTTCAGCTTTGGCTGTGAATTAAACTCCCCGGATATAAGTCACTGGGGAACTTTGCATGCACAGTACTGATTTTGCTCTGGGGTGATCAGCTCTGCCTGTGTTCCTCTTGACTCAAGTGCTACTGAGCCAAATAACCTTCAGGCATTCCTACCAGGGCCTCTGGTCGGATAGGGTTGGGAGACACTCTCCACACCGCTTTGCTGGGGTATGAACAAACTGGGCTCTAGGGCAGGCAAAACTCCTTGTTTTGAGGTTCCGAGACAGATCTGCATCTGGCTAACTTCTCCGGTCAGAGTGCACCATCAACTTGGCTTTGCAGATGGGCAAAACGGGTGTGAATTTGGACTGCCAAATTGTGTTTGCTGGCCATTGCAAGCCCCTGCCCCTCCCCCTCCCCCATTGCAGGCAGAGGCTCAGTGGATGAGTTCCACAGATTACCCTGCAATACCTGTGGGACAAGATCAGAGTGGAGGATCCCACAAAGTGACCAGTTTGGGAAGGTACTGGTTGTCTCCTTGGGTTTTCTTTTCCCACTAGAGGCACCAGGGGGTCAGGGTAGAGGAAGGTCTCCATGTTAGCTTCCATATAGAACATAGTCTTTAACGGATAACAAAAAAATGCCATTTTGAAGTTTTCATACATATTATTAAAACTCAATATTAACAGCAGTTATTGTTAAAATTTAAATGCTACAAGATTTTTTGAGGGAAGAATATTTTATCACTGACATCATTTAGAAATGCCGATACCCAGTTATCATGAAAAACAGACTGCCTTTTAGCTGCATTTGTCATTATTTAATTAATTAGTGAATTAAATAATTAATTAAATTAATTAATTAATTACTGACAGTTTGCTCCCTTCCTCCTGGTTCACAGGAGTGGACCTTGCTGATGCCTACTTCGGGTACATTAGTCCCAGGTTTCAGGGCCTCTACATTCAAATGTTAAGAGCCAAATTTTATTTATTTATGTATGTTATTAACTTGTCATTTTTTAAAATAATATATCTGGATCAACAAGTCTCTACGTTCTTGCCCTCATATAAATGCCCTTAAATTTCATTTCTTGGTAAATTCTTCATACTCTGTACCACACCTTGTTTGTAAAACTTTATTCTTGTACAAAAATAGTGACCAGCTAAAGTAGACTCTCAAATCCATTCACAACTCGATCATATATATTCATACAATATGAAAAGTAGGACTGAGATAATTAAATCCAACATTCCTTCTCCATACCTGAATCCACACCAAAGTTACATTACAGCACAGAATAGGGTGATGTATTAACATCTGTTTATGATCGCTTATTTAGGCCTTTGACTGAACATCACCTTCTTGAAAGGAGAATCCAGCAGATGTAGGGGTAGAGAATGTCTCATCTGTGGTGATTGGTATAGTTTGTCTTAAAAAGTCTCCATTGGTGGAGTTGCTTGCTCTTGGTTATACAGAGGCTGATCAGGATGCAAAACGACATGTGTATTACAAAATAAGGCAAATTACTAGAATTCTGGGGCACTGACTATGAATAATTTCATGCTCAAGAAGGGTAAATTTGGAGGATGGTCTGATTTTCTGCTCCAATAATGAATTATAAAGACAACTGATATAGGAACAAGAGTGACTTCCTGTAGCCCCCCTTATTGAACAGATAGCCCCTGAAGCCAGGAGAGAGGGACTTTTCTAAGTAGCCTAAACATCAGAAGAAGGAAGATAGTAAGAAAAAAAAGAAAGCAGAGCTTTCTACAAAGCGTACAAAGGACAAGGGACTGGGGAACTCTCAGTAATACTTGGGGGCCTATCAGATGCAGCTAAGTCCTGGTGAGGCATAGACTAGTTTTATATTTACACTCAGTAGCACTTTTGTATTTTTGTCTAAAACAGAACGCATTTTTGCTTCCAATTTACAGGTGGATAAGCCAGCTGCACCCGGATTATAATTAATTATGGTATTTCTTCACAAATAAGGAGGCTGGGATAATCATTGCTTCATTTTTAATGACGGTTTTGAATTATTCTGCTTTTAAAATATAGGAATTTCCTAATTTTACTTATTCCCATGTTACCAGCTTATTTCAGTCTTCAATCATGACATATCTGGAAAATCACAAAGCCTGCATCTCTGTATACCCCACCTAAATAACCAACATTTTCAAATCACACAGCCCTTGGAGTATGGTAGAGATTCTCCTGTTTGTTCCCATGGCGTCACACGATGCCAAACATAAAGTAGGAAGTTTTTCTCATGTTTTCTTAAAAGATATTTACTACATTCCTCTAGTTTCATCTCATCTCACAAATTACAAAGTCTTTATACACTAGAAGTGGAAAGGAAGTAAAGTACGAATTATTGAACAAATACTAGATACATCAAGTGTTTGGAGATTCAAAAATACATAGATGCGGGGCACCTGGGTGGTTCACTTGGTTGAGCATCCAACTTCGGCTCAGGTCATGATGTCACAGTTTGTGATTTCAAGCCCCGCTTCGGGCTCTGTGCTGATGGCTCGGAGCCTAGAGCCTGCCTCATATTCTGTGTCTCCCTCTCTCTTCCTCTCCCCTCCCTCTCTCAAAAATAAATAAACATTAAACAAAAATACATAGATGCAAGAATACAGGGTTCAGAAAAATAAGTGAAGAAAAAAATAGCAGTGCACTTTGATAATGCTATGGTTTGCAATTTGTAATCTCTCAGAAGATAATTTTGATGGTAATTAAGCATCAGGAAATGTATTCAGGAATATTTTTAGAATTAACACCTGTAAAAAGGAATTAGAAATAAAACTGATCTGTGACTCTGTCCTTATTAAGCCCTTAGTGAGTAAGCAGTTGTAAACATCAGTCTTGAGTTGGAGCAAAGGGACCATTCCGCATACTTCTCATGTAGCTTTGTCATCGGATGTGGGTCATCCTGTAAGAAGGCAACTTTGGGTGAGGCCCGACTCCTCAACTGGGGCAATTTCTGCAGGGGCCTAGAAGGTGAGAACGTTCTTCTAGAAGCGTTTCCAGTATTTGGGGGGAATTCATTTTTCATTCCTGTAGAGATAATGGTGGACACAGCTCAGCATTCACTACACCGTGATAGAGATAGCTGGTCAAGTGGAAACTAAGGAAGAAAAATGTTCCTGTCATTTGGAGAAGGGCCCAAGATTGAGGAGAGAATTTAATACCTTCGGAAATTTCCAGTGGTTCAGATGGCATGACTACAGTAGTGATAGACAGTTGGTGAGATTGAAAATACTATAGAAAATGGTATGTATCTCCCACTAAAAAATGTGGGTATTTTCACATCGAGTACTGAGTGATGGGTAAAATTTATATTAAAGTACTGTACTTTATAGTTGAAAGGTATATCTTGATTTATTTATGATTATTAAACGCTTCTGCAGATGCATTATAAACCGTGAAAACAATAGAGTGTTTATCTTTTTGGCCTCATATCCATGTCGCACTGTCTGGGCACAAGGGTTGTTCAACAGATTCATGGAAAATAATAAATAAATGGGACTGTTCTCACAGGTAGGTAGTGATGGGTTTGGTTTGACTGTGTTGGGCACCATGAGGACAAGATCATAAGTATCAACAGTCTACAGTTTAAATTGCATGCTATAGGGTTAGTCTAAATAAACATAAAATATTTTAACAACTAACTTTAAAGTAGAAAAAGCGTTGGGCAAAATTCAGCATTTTAAAAAATGCTGCTCCCAGCCATCAACATTTTACAGCAACAATAGTTTGCGATCCTTATGTCACTGCCAATTAGAAAATATCTTTATGTATATTACCTAATATGGCTATTATATTTGGACAACTGTTCATGGATTTTTTAATCTAATTTCTTACTAGAGACAACAAAGAGAGGCAAAAATAACTCCTTACAGCAAATGCCACCATCAAGAAGCTTAACCAAAAATTAAATAAAAAAAACAAATGTTCAAAAATATTCTTAATTATTGAATAGTCCTTATCTTTTGTTGAAAATTACTGTAAAATGTAGATCTTTTTACAGTGAGAATTTACATGAATATTTAGCCTATCTGTATAACCATTTTCTTATAATTTTCTGCTTCTCGTGATTTTTTCTTCTTTTCTAATGTGTTTTTAATAATATTTTAAAAGGTTTCCTTGACTGTCATTTTAGTCTCAGAAGCCAGAGAGTGAGAAAGTAAGGAACAAATTAAAAAATTCCTAAAAGAATAATAGATAAGTATTTAAAAGTCTTGGCTTGTAAAAAACAAAACAAAACAAAACAAAAGTCTAAGAAACTCAGTGAACCCTGAGTAGGAAAAAGGAGAATCCAAAACCCACACCATAGTCAAACTTCTGTAAATCAAGTAGGCAAAATCTTAATATCCATCACAGAAAACAAGTATACATTGTATTTAAAGGAACACTAGTATGAACAGAATTCATGTGCATACTGTTCAGAAACAGTGGGAGCCCAAGACAACGGAATGTAATGTTTAAACAGAGAGAAAAAAAGAAAGGCATTCTAGAATTGAAGGCAAAATGGGCATTTTAGATAAAGCCAAACTGACAGAATTCATTAGTTGTATTACAATCTATACAGTAAAAGAAATTTTTCTGACAGAAAGAAAATGACATCCGATAAGACTCAGATCTGAAGAAATGAAGACAGCATGACATGGAAAACATGCTGTAAATATAACAGGTTTTTTTAATACTCAAATTTAATAAAAAATCACAACCAACCGTTTAAAGCAAAAGTTATAACACTGTGAGATGCATAACATATGCCAATGTAAAATACGTGATAATAACACAAAAATGGTAGATAAAAGGAAATACACTGTCCTAAGTGTCTTATGTTTTATACGAGGTGGCACAATATTAGGTCTAAGTCCACTACGATAGGTTCAATGAGACTCTTCTAATATTTAGAGCAACGTTTGAAAGTCAAACAAGCTATCAAAAATTAACATAACTGGAATACTAGAAATAATCCAAAGTGAAAATAAATGTTTCCTATTGCTACCATAACAAGTTACCACAGACTTAAGTGGCTTCAAATAACACAAATGTATGCTTCTGCAGCTCAGTAGTCCAAGTACGTTTTCGGGAGCTTTTAAAATCACAGTGTTGGTAGGGTTGGTTCCTTCTGGAGTCTACAGGGAAGATTCCACTTCTCATGGTTGCCAGCTTTCAGAGGTTGTCCCTTGGCTCCTGGCGACATCAGTCCTATCTGCTTCTGTCGTCCACAGCTTCCTCTTCCTAATTCTTCCTGCAACCACTTTATAAAAACCCCGTGATTGCATCATGTTTATTTTAATAATCTGTAATAATTCTTCCTATACCAAAATCCTTAACTCATTCACATCTGCAAAATTCCCTTTGCCATATAAGGGAATATTTACAAGTTCTGGGGATTAGGAAGCAAACATTTTTGGGGGTTATTTAACCAACCACAAGAGAAAGGAGAAACTGAAGGGGAAAATGGGGTAAATAGATAACAAACAGAGTGGTATACTTAAACTCAACTACGTCAATGATTGCAATAAATCTAAATGCACTGAAGAATGCGTTACAAGGCAAGGATCACCAGAATCGTTAAAAAATAAAGGATCCGACTGTATGCTTTAAATAAACTTTAAATACAGACACAGATAAAACTTAACATTAAATTTAGAAAAAATGATATATCATGCAAATTGTAAGCATAGGAGCCTGGAATGATTATATTCATACAAGCAGAAGTAGCCTTTAAGATAAGAAAGTCATAGTGATAAAGAAGGACTTGTCATAACGATAAACAAGTAAATTCATCTGGACAATAAGGTTATTATGTACTTACCTAATAAAAGAGTTTCAAAATGAAGCAAAACCTTCCTACATGAGGAAGTAGACACATCTTCAAGCATAATACTCCTCTCTCAATAGTTGATAAGATAAAGAGACAAAATTCAGTAAAGATATAGAACATCTAAATCAGTGAATCAAACCAAACTGATATGCACCCAGTAACTGTAGAATACACATATTGATGAAGTGCACGTGAAACATTCACCAAGATAGCAATAACCTGACTCATAAAAAGTAGGTCTCAGTAATTTCAAAGGGTTGAAATAATATAGTATCTTTGTATAAGTGGAATTAAAATAGAAATACATGAGGCTATCTGGAAAGTCCTTAATACTTGAAAACTAAACCATATGATAATTAACTCTGGAGTCATGGTAAAAGTCGCAGTGAAAATTTGTTAAAAATCAAAATGAATTATGAATGTTAACGGTGCGGCTAAAAGCCAAATGTCTACGTTTAAGAGCCAGTATTATAAAAGGTGAAAATATTAAAATTGGTGTTTTCATGTTACAAAATATAAGAAAAGAAAGTCAAACCAAAATTATATAAACCAAGAAAACTACAAAAAATGTATCTTTTATTTTATTAAAAATTATTTTTTTTACATTTTATTTATTTTTGATAGAGAAAGAGCACAAGTGGGGGAGGGGCAGAGAGAGACAGAGACACAGAATCGGAAGCAGGCTCCAGGCTCCGAGCTGTCAGTACAGAGCCCGAAGCGGGGCTCGAACTCACAAACCGCAAGACCATGACCTGAGCCGAAGTCGGATGCTCAACCGACTGAGCCACTGAGGCGCCCCTACAAAAAATGTCTCTTTAAATCATTGTGCTGAATAAGAGAAGCTTTATATAAAAAATTACATAGTATATTTAATTCTTTTATTTATTTGAATTTCAATGATAGGTAGAAATAGCTTATAATAATAGAAATAAAACATAACACCCGTCTATGAAGTCATTCAAACCAAAATCCTTGTGGTTTCTACTCTTTCTCCCTCAGACTTATAGTAAATGAATCCCTGAGTCTCATTACTTTTATGTTTTCAAACTCTTTTTTTTTAAGAGAAATCTTTAAACAAAATTAATGTTTTTTTAATTTATTTTGAAAAGGAGAGAGAGAGTGAGTAGGGGTGGGGCAAAGGACAGAGGGAATCCTAAATAGGCTCCAGCTGTCAGAGCAGAGCCCAACATGGGCTCAATCTCACAGACTGTGAGATCATGACCTGAGCCAAGATCAAGAATCAGATGCTTAACCGACTGAGCCACCCCAAGCGTCCCCTAGCCATTTCTTTCCTTTCCTTTCCTTTCCTTTCCTTTCCTTTCCTTTCCTTTCCTTTCCTTCTCTTTTCTTTTTTCTCTTCTCTTCTCTTCTCTTCTCTTTTCTCTTTCTTTTTTTTTTTTTATTATAGGTGAGTCTAAGCCATGATACCTCTTGTCATGGTGATCGCAGAAGTTTCGAGTCATTGCTTTTTTATTCATCAAATATTGAGTAAATGACAACTATATGGCAAGTCCTGTGATACTCACTAGGGGAAAAAAAGAAAAAGAATTAGCAAATAGATATGATCTCAGTTCCCATAAAGTGTATGGGCAAACTGTGAAAGGAAATGTTATTCAAATACTCATACTCAAAGAACTGATGCATGTTAGTGTATGAATAAAGATAATGTGGCAACAAGTATGTAAGAAGGGTACGCACACTGGCCCAGGGTGGTGAAAATAATGCCTAAAAGAGGGACATTTAAGTTAGTTCTGAAAGTTGAATAGAATGTATTTAGTTAAACGATAAAGCACCTTCCAGGTAAAGGGAGGAGCATTGCCCCATTACTCTGAAGTGATAGGAGGCATTGTATTTTTAAGGAATTACGTAAAAGGCAAGATGAAGAGGAAAACAGGAAGTGAAGACACAGTAGAAGAAGGTCCGACCAGAGCATGGGGATGACAAGAAGGAGAATGTGCACGTCCTTTTCATCTTTGAAACAGGATGATCTCATCAAAGGAAAGGTATCATTTTTTTTTTGTTTTTTTTTTTTAATTTTTTTTTTTAACGTTTATTTATTTTTGAGACAGAGAGAGACAGAGCATGAATGGGGGAGGGGCAGTGAGAGAGGGAGACACAGAATCCGAAGCAGGCTCCAGGCTCTGAGCCATCAGCCCAGAACCCCACGCGGGGCTCGAACTCACGGACCGCGAGATCGTGACCTGAGCTGAAGTCGGACGTTTAACCGACTGAGCCACCCAGGCACCCCAGGAAAGATATCATTGTACTTTTAAACTATAACTGTGTTTTCGGATGAACAGGAGGAGAGAGGAGGCTACCGTGGTAGTCCTCCTAGGAGAAACTGGTGCTGCGGACTGGGTTTACAGAGAAAAGAGGGTCAGCTCACGTATGTATAAGACGTAAAATGGAAATAGCAGGGCGACAGCTCAGACAGGGGTGAAATAGACAGCAGTAAGGTATGAATGATATCCGCAGGGCTTCTGGCTGGCTGAACTGGGAAGATGCACCAAGCTTTCCTACAAAGAAATAGCCAGGAGCAGCGAAAGAATGTCATTTAATTCCACCATATATATGCTTCAAGAACATAGGAAAGGAAACAGACTCTAACTCAATAAATGACACAAGCATTAATCTACTAAAGTCAAATAAAATTAAAGAAAAGAAAATCTATAGAAATCTCCGTCTTTCATGGGGTCACATTTAAAAAAAACATTAATGTTTATTTATTTTTGAGAGAGAGAGAGAAAGAGACAGAGTGTGAGTAGGGGACCGACACAGAGAGAGAGGGAGACACACAATCTGAAGCGGGCTCCAGGCTCTGAGCTGTCAGCACAGCATGACCATCAAAGTAAAACAACCTGAGAAATTGACCAAAAAAATCTACATCTACAACTACATTTATCACTATGTCAATCTACCTATTTAGCTAGCTGGCTGGCTGGCTATCATTGAGCTATTTATCTAGTGGTGCAAAATGTTAATGGATTGGAATACTTAATATCGTCACTGTCGATATGCACATTCTTATCGAACTAGCTATAGCTTCGACACAACACCAAAGAAAACTCCAGCAGGCTTTTTCGGTAGAAATTGATGAGTTAATTTTAAAGTTGATATGAAAATGCAAATGACATAGATAACGAAAACAATTTCAGAAAAAAAAAAAAAAAAACGTTTTGGAAGGTTCACACAACCTGATTTCAAGGCAGACTAGAAAGTCATAAGTAGTGTTGACCAAAAGATAGGCATGTAAACTAATGAAATAAAGCAGAAAATCCAGACGTTGACCCACATATATGTGACTAATTAAAATTCAAACAATATGACAAGTTAACTCAATTAGAAAAGTATAGGATTTTCATCAAATAGTGATGTAGGAACTGGACCTTTGTGTAAAAATAAATGAACCTTAACCATTGCATGATGCCATATCTAAAACATAACTCAAAATAAATCACAGGCCTAAACAAGAGCTAAAATCATAAGCATTCTAGAAGAAAACAGACATTTATGAAACGTTGAGGTATCTAAATACTTATTAGACAAGAAATATGATAGACTCTCCAAATTAAAAGTTTCTACTTTTGGGGCGCCTGGGTGGCTCAGTCAGTTGAGCGTCCGACTTCAGCTCAGGTCATGACCTCACGGTCCGTGAGTTCGAGCCCCGCATCGGGGTCTGTGCTGACAGCTCAGAGCCTGAAGCCTGCTTCAGAGTCTGTGTCTCCCTCTCTCTCTGCCCCTCCCCTGCTCATGCTCTGTCTCTCTGTCTCAAAAATAAAATGAAAAAAAACATTAAAATTTTTTTTTAAAAAAAGTTTCTACATTTCAAAAGACATCCCTAATATAACTGAAATAAAAACACAGCCATTTTTTAAAATTTTTTAATTTTTAAGTTTATTTATTTAGTTTTGAGAGAGAGGGAGAGAGAGGCAGAGCACAGGGGAGGGGAAGAAAGAGAGGGAGAGAGAGAATCCCAAGCCGGTTCCATGCTGTCAGCCTAGGGGCCAAGACGGGGATGGAGCCCACAAACCGCTAGATGGCAACCTGAGCTCAAACCCAGTGTCAGACACTTATTCGACTGAGCCACCCAGGTGCCCCAAAGACACAGTCTTAAGGAAACTTTTAGCAATGCATATTTTATGCAAATAACTTATACTGCTAATATATATTAAGCAAATCACAACTCCCTAAAAAGCAGGAAATTAACTCACCTTAAAAAAGCAGAAGATTTAAAGCAACACTTCACAAAAGATGATACAAGAATTGCTGCTCAACACTTGAAAACATGTTCGATAGCATTAGTCATCAGAAAAATGCAAATGAAACCCACACTGAGATACATACTCTCCATGATAGCTATAATTGAAGAGATTAAAAAGCTCTGGTATGTTGCTCTTGAGTATAACCCAGGACCATCATTTTGAACAAACTGTTCTTCAGTTTCTTGCAAAATAAAGTTGCACTTACCATTAGGTCCTGCAATTCCATGCTATGTGTTTGTTTGTTTGTCTTTTTGTTTATTTATGTATTTATTTATTTATGAGAGAGACTCTGTTTTAGACTCTGGGTGAAAGGAGTGAACCAAACAAGACAGATTTTTTTTTTTTTTTTTTACAACAAATTCCTGTTGTAAGACTAAGAAAATTGGACTGAACTTCTCAGTTAGCAGAGTTAAATTTAACTTTTCATTTTAAGAATGTTTTCATAAATGTCCTTTTATTTTCACCTTTTATTTTCCACGTCTCAATCTGACTCAGGCATGCATCCCCGTGACTATGCCACAAGGAAATCTCAATTAAACATTCGATGCTGCGGTCAGCATTCTTTTTCTTTTCCTTTTTCCTTTGACCTTTAAATAAGTGGGTTCACCTAACCCTATCTCTTGCTCTTGGTGTTAGCATTTCTCCATTGTCTTTTGGTCACTCACAGAGTGAAAATGTCGTAACCCATATTCTGTCTCAGACATGGACAGGTCTTAAATGCTCAAGGGAAGCCAGATTTGGTTTAAAGTGAGACCCTTATTACACACCATATAAGAAAACAATTTCATTAGGTGTAGCAGTGGTAAAAACAAAAAGTGGCATTTTACTTTGAGAAGAATTCATAAGTCCTAGGCAAGCATTCAGAAATCACAACCTGGAAATTCTTTCCAAAAGATCAAGAAAGGGCACCTGGGTGGCTCAGTCGTTAAGCCTCTGACTCTTGGTTTCGGCTGAGGTCATGATCTCGCGATTCTTGGGTTTGAGCCCCAGGTCCCGCACTTTGCTGTCAGTGTGGACCCTGCTTGGGATCTCTCTCTCTCTCTCTCTCTCTCTCTCTCTCTGCCCCTCCCCATCTTGTGCTCTTTTTCTGTCTCTCAAAATAAATAAATAATCTTTATAAAAAAGCTCAAGAAAAAATTGAATATTCACATCATAAATGAAAAGTTATTGGAGAGGATTGAAAAGATCACCTTCAGATATCCATTTGGCAACAGTATATATCATTACAAAGATAAATAATCAAAAAGAACAAATGTGGGTCAAGAAGTCCATACATGTTGAAACTATTAGTGTAACTACAAAAATATAGTTATATAATGTTATTCATTTGACATGATAGCCATATTTTTATTCTCTAAAGCCACTATGTTATTTATAAAAATCAAGAAATAGTGAATTCTTTGTACTCTGTGCCATTTAATTGCAACTTGAATAACAACTTTTGGGGATATTAAGGGCACTGAATCTTCAGTTCTATGAAGATAAGGTTGTTTTCAAGCCTGATATGTTACTTCAGTGAGTCATATCTTAAGAAATAGCTGTGAAACTAATTCGTATCAGCAATATCTTCTTTTATGGGTGCCTGGGTGGCTCAGTTGAGCATCGAACTCCTGATTTTGCCTCAGGTTATGATCCCAGTGTTGTGGGATGGAGCCCCACATCCAGCTCTGCGCTAAGTAGGGAGTCTGCTCTCTCTCTTTCTTTCCATCACTCTCAAAAACAAAAACAAAAACAAAAGACCTCCACTGATTTCTGACTCATTTTTTTTCTTGTAATGTTTATTTATGTTTGAAATAAATGACGGATTTGTGAAATAAAAGACTTATGACTATCAATTGTCAGTGTGGAAAAGACACACTATTTCATCATGGCACGCTGAACAAAGAAAAGGTTAAAAATGCCATAAGGAGGCTCTTTTGACAAATGTTTTATGCTTTCACCTACATCATATACTGTGAGGATTCTATGGGGAACCCTTCAAATTTATTCCTGACATTGTAGAATAGAACATTCTAGTAGTATTAAAATTAGTATGGCAGTAGAAAATGCCTGTGTTTTGTAGTCATTATTAGGTAGAATGTAATGAATAGTCATTAATAAGAATTTATATTTCATATCTCCTGACATTGGTAAAGATATTAGGGCACATTCTTAATGGAAGAACAAGTGACATTTTCATTCATAAAATACAGCAAGTAGTTCTGGAAAAATTAAATGTCTAATTTTACCATAGAAACCATTGTCATTTCAGGAAAATATCATAAATTTAAAAACTCAGATAATCATTGTGGTCAAATCTGCTTCTACTTTTATGTTTTTAGTTTAACTCTCACGTTCTTGAAATCTAGGTTATTTCTTAAAATCATTTTTCCGGAGGCAAGATTATAAAACATGAAGGAGTCTAAGTCACCTGAGGTTCAATGAAGGCAACAATTGTCAGGCCAGTGACTGGAACCCTGGGAAAAATGTCCACTTCTGTGAGTTTATTATTTCTCTAATTTAACTTCCCTTCCCAGGGCTGGGCAATAGATCTCCTTCCCCTTCCCCTTCCCCTTCCCCTTCCCTTCTCCCCTTCCCTTCCCCCCTCCCCTCCCTCCTTCCCCCTTCCCTTTTCCCCTTCCCCTTCTCCTTCTCCCCTCCCCTTCCCTTTCCCCCTTCCCCCTTCCCCTTTCCCCTTCCTCCTTCCCCTTCTCCTTCTCCCCTCCCTTTCCCTTTCCCCCTCTCCCTCCCCTCCCCTTCCCCCTTCCCCTTTCCCCTTCCCCTTCCCCTTCCCTTTCCCCATCCCCTCTCCCCTCCCCTCCCCCTCCCCCTCCACTCCCCCCCCTTCTCCCTCTCCCCTTCCCCCTTCCCCTTTCCCCTTTTCCCTTCCCCTTCCCCTTCCCTTTCCCCATCCCCTCTCCCCCTCCCCTTCTCCCTCTCCCCTCCCCCTCCCCTTCTCCCTCTCCCCTCCCCCTCCCCTCCCCTCCCCACCTCCCCTTCCCCCCTTCCCTCCCCATCCCCTTCCTCTTCATCTTCTTCTACATCTTCATCTTCTTCTTTTTCTTCCTTCTCCTCCTCCTCCTCCTCCTTCTCTTCTCTTCCTCCTTCTTCATTTTTCTCTTCCTCAATATTACTACATTTGCATATGAATACCATTCATATACACCTCGATTGCTCTTAATCATATCTAGAAATTTTCTACCTCAAAATTAAAGTAAAATTATTTTTCAAACAAAGCTAGAAAATTCTCCCATGAATCCTTTAGTTTAATTATGAAATGCTAGCTTTCTTATCTCAGCAGCTCCCAGTATAGTCCTCTATGAGTCAGGATGACTTGACGTTAATAACATTGGAAACACATCAAAATCATTGCCATGTATGATCTGACCTCATATCTCCTTGAAGTGTGTAGGGCATGTCAAATACCCCAAGTTGAATAAATGTTATTGAATGCATGAATGGAACACTACTGACATTCTACTTCAAACTGTCTCTTTCCTTGCTGTTTCAGAACCTCTTCTCCTGGGACTTCTCTCCACTGCTCACCTTTATTTTTCTTGGAGAGATCCTTTATTTCCTCCAGGCTAAATATTTACATTTTCAAGAGTTCTATCTTAATCTCTTTTTTCTTCAATTGTTTGTAGTGTCCTGTTTATGTCATTCATTCTCATGACTTCAATTTCTTCATAAGATGAGCAAATCAAATTTTATGGATAAAATTTCTCTTCACAGCTCCTGGTCATTATCACCTTTCCCATAGACATTTGAAAACCAAAATAATGGATTTTTTCTACTAATCATAACCCTTGTCACAGGTTGGCTTTTCTGGAAAGCACACCCTGTGGCAGTTTAGTGTGTTAAGATATTTACATGAGAGTGCCCTTGGGACTTATACTTCAGAAAGAATAAAAGGATGCAATTAGCCAGGAAAGGGTGGATATTGATCTGGGACACAGGCCTGAAAATAGCACTGGTCAATCTAGTGAGAGTGGCAAGTTCAGTAATTCAATGACCCATCAGAGTTGTCCCGAGTTGGGTCAAGATTGTCGGGTTTTATACCCCAAATCAGTTATTACATAGGGTCACACTCTGCTACATCTCAGCAGCAATAAAAGAGACTTTCTATTTCTCTGTATCTTTGTCTGAAACTTATTGTTAGGTTTTGGATTTTAGGTATTCTGATACCTAATACTATCTCGTTTGTTTTTACAATATCCTAGTGACAAAGTTGACTACTATTTCATATGCTTATTGGCGATATATGTATCCCTTTTGGTGAGATGTCTGCTCAATACTTATCTGTATTCTAAATTTCTTTGCTTTCTTATTGTTGACTTTGAAAAGCCGTTTATGTATTTTAGATTTACATCCTTTATCACACATATGTGTTTTGTAAATACTTTCTCTCAGTCTGTGACATATCTTTTCATTCTCTTCACAGTGTCTTTTGTGGTGCAGAAGTTTTTATTTGTAATAAAGACTGATGTTAGTAAGTCCATCTTTTATGGTTAGTATTTTTAGTGTTTTACATAAAACTCATTACCAAACACAATAGTCTCACATGTTTTCTGTTTTCTTTAGAAGTTGCATATTTTTTTTGCATTTTTTCTTTGCTTTAATGATTCAATTTTAGCCAGTTTTTCTGCATGTCCAATTGTCTCTTTGCTGAAAACACTATTCGTTTTCTAGTTGATTCCACACATTTGTCACAAATCATTTGACTCAATTTGTGTGGCTGTATTTCTAGGCTCTGTATTTTGTTCCAAAAATCTATATATCTGTTTTTTCACTAAGACTGTTCTGTGTTTAGTAATGTAGCTTTATAGCAAGACTTTAAAGTAGGGAAGAAATATCACTATTGTTTTCCACTATGTATGGCTAATCTAGGACATTTGCTGTTCCATTGTATTTTAGAATTAGTTTGCTAATATGCACATAATAACTATTCACAAACAGCTTTTGCTTTAAACTTTGTTGAAGCTATAAAGAAATGACATCTTACTAATACTGAAACTTTAAATCTGTGCTTATATATTACGTCACCATGTATTTAGATCTCTTGATGTCATCATCAGAATTTTGTAATTTTTTGCATCTAGATGCTATAAACAAAAATATATTATATTTATATTCAAGTATATCATTTTTAATTTGGTGACAGTGTATTTTAATTTCAAATTTAAATTGTTGGTTGTTGGTCTACATGAAAGCAATGTGTGTATGCGTGTCTGTGTGCATTAATCTTATATCATTTAACCTTGCTAAAATTGCTTATTAGTCTCACAGGTTTGGGGTAGATTCTTTGGGATTTACTACACATTCATGTCATCTGCAAAGAAAGATGGTTTAGTTTTTCCTTCCCTGTATGTATAACTTTCATTTCTTTTCTTGTCTTAAGGCACTAGCTATGACTTCCAATATGGTATTTAATAGACACTGAGAGGGGACATCCTTACCTTGTTCCAAATCCAGGGGAAAATTTTCCTGTTTCTTGCCATTTGCTATGTTAGCTGCAGGATTTTTACAAATGTTCTTTTTAAAGTTTGAAATAATTCCTTCTCTATTTCGAATTGGTTCCTCATCCATTTTGAGTTTATCTTTGTGAATGGTGTAAGAAAGTGGTCTAGTTTCATTGTTCTGCATGTTGCTGTCCAGTTCTCCCAGCACCATTTGTTAAAGAAACTATCTTTTTTTTTTCCATTGGATATTTTTTCCTGCTTTGTCAAAGATTAGTTGGCCATACATTTGTGGGTCCAATTCTAGAGTCTCTATTGTATTCCACTGGTCTATGTGTCGGTTTTTGTGCCAACACCATGCTGTCTTGATGGTTACAGCTTTGTAGTAGAGGCTAAAGTCTGGGATTATGATGCCTCCTGCTTTGATTTTCTTCTTCAATATTACTTTGGCTATTTGGGGTCTTTTGTGGTTCCATACAAATTTTAGGATGGCTTGTTTTAGCTTTGAGAAGAATGCTGGTGCAATTTTGATTGGGATTGCGTTGAATGTGTTGAAAGCTTTGGGTAGTATTGACATTTTAACAATATTTATTCTTCCAATCCAAGAGCACGAAGTGTTTTTCCATTTCTTTGTATCTTCTTCAATTTCCTTCATAAGCTTTCTATAGTTTTCAGCATACAAATCTTTTACATCTTTAGTTAGGTTTATTCCTAGATTTTATGATTCTTGGTGCAATTGTGAATGGGATAAGTTTCTTTATTTGTCTTTCTGTTGCTTCATTATTAGTGTGTAAGAATGCAACTGATTTCTGTAAATTAATTGTGTATCCTGCGACTTTACTGAATTCATGTATCAGTTCTAGCAGATTTTTGGTGGAGTCTATCGGGTTTTCCATGTATAGTAGTATCATGTCATCTGCAAAAAGTGAAAGCTTGACTTCATCTTTGCTAATTTTGATGCCTTTGATTTATTTTTGTTGTCTGATTGCTGATGCTAGAACTTCCAACAATATGTTAAATAACAGTGGTGAGAGTGGACATCTCTGTGGTTTTCCTGATCTCAGGGGGAAAGCTCTCAGTTTTTCCCCATTAAGGACGATATTAGCTGTGGGCTTTTCATAAATGGCTTTTATGATGTTTACGTATGTTCTTTTTATCCCGACTTTCTCGAGGGTTTTTATTAAGAAAGGATGCTGAATGTGACACAGGAAACCATCAAAACCCTAGAGGAGAAAGCAGGAAAAAACCTCTCTGACCTCAGCCGCAGCAATTTCTTACTTGACACATTTCCAAAGGCAAGGGAATTAAAAGCAAAAATGAACTATTGGGACCTCATCAAGATAAAAACTTCTGCACTGCAAAGGAAACAATCAACAAAACTAAAAGGCAACCAATGGAATGGGAAAAGATATTTGCAAATGACATATTGGACAAAGGGCTAGTATCCAAAATCTATAAAGAACTCACCAAACTCCACACCCAATGAACAAATAATCCAGTGAAGAAATGGGCAGAAAACATGAATAGACACCTCTCTAAAAAGACATCTAGATGGAAAACAGGCACATGAAAAGATGCTCAACGTCACTGCTCATCAGGGAAATACAAATCAAAACCACACTCAGATATCACCTCACGCCAGTCAGAGTGGCTAAAATGAACAAATCAGGAGACTATATATGTTGGCAAGGATGTGGAGAAATGGGAACCTTCTTGCACTGTTGGTGGGAATGCAAACTGGTGCAGCCGCTCTGGAAAACTGTGTGGAGGTTCCTCAAAAAATTAAAAATAGACCTACCCTATGACCCCCCAATAGCACTGCTAAGAATTTTCCCAAGGGATACAGGAGTACTGATGCATAGGGGCACTTGTACCACAATGTCTATAGCAGCATTTTCAACAATAGACAAATTATGGGAAGAGCCTAAATGTCCATCAACTGATGAATGGATAAAGAAATTGTGGTTTATATACACAACGGAATACTATGTGGCAATGAGAAAGAATGGAATATGGCCTTTTGTAGCCACATGGATGGAACTGGAAAGTATTATGTTATGCGCAATAAGTCAGGAAGAGAAAGACAAATACCATATGTTTTTACTCATACGTGGATCCTGAGAAACTCAACAGAAGACCAGGAGGTAGGGGAAGGGGAGAATAAAAAAAGTTACAGAGAGGGAAAGAGGCAATAAATTTCATTAAAAAAAGAATACAATGTGTATAAAACTTGTTTGTACATTTGTACTTCTTTTTATAACAAGTTTCATAAAAGCTCTTAATTAAAAAATAAAAATAAAAAAAGAAGTATAATTGGTTGATCATGTGGAAATTCTGTTTAACTTTTGAGGAACCTCTAAATTGTTTTCCACATTGGCTGTACTACTTTATGTTACTATCAGCAATGTATGTGGATTCTAATTTCTCCACATCCTTACCAACACATGCCATTTTCCTTCTTCTTCTGTTTCTCATGTATAGTCATACTGGTAGATATAAAGTGGTATCTCCTTGTGGTTGAATCCATTTTCATTTAATGTAATTACTGACAGAGGAGGATTTATATCTGTTATCTGCAGTTTGTTTTTGTTATGTCCTGTCTTTATTTTTATACTTCTGTCTTTCTACCACTCCCTGCTCTTGTGTTAAATATTTTTTGGTGTGCATTTTTATTCCCTTTTTGTTTCTTTTACTCTATTTTTTTTACATAATATTTTAGTGGTTGCCATAGGGATTATAATTAACATCTTGAACTAAAACAGTAAAATTCAGATTAATACAAGCTTAACTTCAAAATTATATAAAAATCTTTCTCCAATATAATAGCTTTCTCCCCACCTCTTTTATTTGTGACATTATTTTCATGCATGTCATGGCTTTAAATATAATAAACTCACAAACATAGTGTCTTTATTGCATTATGCAGTTTTTAAAATAAACACACTGTCGTTTGTATTTAGCTATATAGCTATGCTTAACAGTGGTTTTTATTTTTTCTATGTAGATTTAAGTTTTTGTACAGAATAGATTGAATAGGGTGTACTTTCGTTAAAAAATAAAAGACTCTTGGGGTGCCTGGGTGGCTCAGTTGGTTAAGCATCTGGTTCTTGATTTCAAGTCATGATCTCACAGTCCGTGACTTCAAGCCCCACATCAGGATCAGCACTGATAGTGTGGGGTTTGCTTGGAATTCTCTCTCTCCCTCTCTCTCTGCCCCTCCTCTGCTCTCTCTCTCTCTCTCACACACACACAAAATAAATAAATAAACTTTAAAAAATACATAAACAAATAAAAATGATGGACTCCTGAGGGGTTTTTGTGGCTCAGTCAGTTAAACATCCAACTCTTGATTTTGGCTCAGGTAATAATCTCACGGTTCATGGGTAAGCCCCGTGTCAGGCTCTGTACTGACAACAGGGAATCTTCTGGGGATTCTCTCTCTCCCTCTGTCTCTCTGCCCCTCCCCTGCTCTCTCTTTCTTCTCAAAATAAGTAAATAAACTTTATGAAAAATGAAGGACTCTTTTCCTAATTTCTCGTAAGGCATATCTTCTAGCAATTGATTTTCTCAGTTAATGTCTTAATTTACCTTAATTTTTTGAAGGATAGTTCTACTGGATATACAATTCCTTGATAGTCTTTAATTTTACAGTTTGACTATGTCTCCCCACTAATTTCTGTCCTTTATATTTATTGATTAGATAACTATTATTACAGAGTACCCCTTGTATTTAACCAGGTAATATGCTCTTTTTGATTAAAAGTTCTTTGTCTTTGTGTTTAAATAGTTTTAATTATGATGTTTCTAAGCATGGATCTCTGAGCTTTCGCTATTTGGAGTATGTTGAGTTTCAGGGATAGGTAGTTCACTGTTTTTCATTAATTTGGAAAAATTACTTATTTAAATATTCTTTCTGTCCTCTTTCTTTATCCTGTTTGGGACACCCATTTGTAAGTTATTATGACTTAAAGCTTCTCATGAGCCTCTGAGTCTCTGTTAATGTTTTTTGATTTCTTTTCTCATTTTCACATTAGATAATCTCAATTCATTAATCTTCAAGTTTGCTAATTCTTTCTTCTCCCATCTCAAATCTCTTTCTGATCTCATAGTGTTTTGTGGTTTTTTTTTGGTTTGTTTTTTGTTTTGTTTTTTTGTTTTTTTTTTTGTTGTTGTTGTTGTTCCATTTAGATATTGTACTTTTCAACTCAGGAATTTTCTTTTATTATTTTTATAATTTTTATATCATTATCCATACTCTATTTAGATATTTCATTTTCAAATTTTCCTTTAGATGTTCACACTTGGTTTCCTTTAGTTCTGAACATATTTATTATAATATATGACTATATATATGATTAAAAGCCTTTGTTTAGAATTGTGATCTCTGGGCTTCCTCAGGAACTGTTTTTATTAACTGTTTTCCCCCTTCTTATGGGTCATAATTTTCCTGTTTCTTCACATGTTCTCACAATTTTGTTGTTCATATGTTGAAAACTGGGTATTAAAACAGTACAATATGGCAATTCTGGAAATAGACGCCCCCACACACTCTCCCGATCCTTGCAATGTTCATCGTTGTTGTTCTTCTTTCTCTTGATGCTGCTGCTTTGGGGTTTTGTGTTGTTGTTGTTTTTGTTTTCTAATGAGTTTCTTGATCCAGCTGTAAATTTTGTATTCGTTTTTTTCTATATTTCCACTACAATCTCTTCTTGCTTAGCATACTGGTCAGCTAATGATTGGATAGAGTTTCCCTAAATGCCTGAAACCACTAAGTCTCCCAGTCTGTACCAAGGGGGCGGTGCATATTTGGGGCAAACCTTTAATGCTTCTGTAGGCATTTCTAAGTCTACGTGAGCTTCTACTTCCATTTATGCTGAACCCCAAGATGAGTCAGATGTGAGCCCTTAAGTCTTCCCCCAGGTCTTTCTTGCTTACGCACACAGCTCTGCACATGTTAGAGGTCTTCTACAGTCAAAGCAATATTTCAGAGCTTTTCAAAACTTCCTATGGGCTTTTAATTAAACGTCCTAGTTTTAGCTTTTATTTTATTTCATTTTATTTTTTTTATTTTTTAACTTTTTTTTTTTTAATTTATTTTTGAGACAGAGAGAGACAGAGCATGAACGGGGGAGGGGCAGAGAGAGAGGGAGACACAGAATCGGAAGCAGGCTCCAGGCTCTGAGCCATCAGCCCAGAGCCCGAAGCGGGGCTCGAACTCACGGACCACGAGATCGTGACCTGAGCTGAAGTCGGCCGCTTAACCGACTGAGCCACCCAGGCGCCCCTCATTTTATTTTTTAATCAGTGTCTTGTTTACCTCAAGTCCTATCACCTCCCGGGGCCGCTCTCATGTTGGACAATTGTACCTGAGTTGTTGAACAAACACCCCAAGCAAATGATTCGCTTTGAAGGAGCTCTGGGTCAAGTTGAATAAAAGCAATCCCTGAAGCAGGAGTTTCTAGGCAGCTGACAGGTGAAATGTTAAAAATTATCTGCAGATGGACTTTTCAGGGTCTCCAAGCCCATTTCATCCCTCCAATGGTTGCTAAATGGTTTGTTTTCTTTGCTACTATGACTGATTCTCCTGGTTACCACCCAACTGGGAAAGATGAGAGGAAATAAGGCAAATTGACATCACAAAACTCACTTTTCTTGCCAAGAGTGCCATTTTTTCTTGAATTATGCTTATAAGATTGGTAAACACTTTTGGCAAATTTTGAGAGTTTTAAATTTTGATTTTGACAGTGTTTGTGTTTTCATTGCTTTTATGGAGAAGTGGATTTCTAAGGTCTTTATTCTGTCTCTCTAGAAATAGCATCTGCTAGGATAGTTTTTTGCAGTCCCCTTGCTTATGTTAACTGCACTTTCTTTTCTTAAATATATTGAAATATATTTTGTCTGATATCAAATTGGTAGAGTATGATTTCACTCATTCCATTACTTTATTTTTTGCTATATACAGTACATATTATTTTTTACTTTGTTGACATTCCTTTTATTTAAATTGTTTCCAGATATGATATATATTTTATTTTTACTGCCTTTGAGAAGTAATTTCTTTTTCATTTAAGGGCATATGTTCTGCTTAAGGTCACTTTGTTTTTCTTTTCAAATAGCATATTGAATGTAAATTCTATATCATGCATTGTTTTGTTCTAATATCTACTCAGATCTAATAATGAAATAGTATATATAGATTCTCTTACTTTAGGTTAACCACTTTAATATTTTCTTTTACTAATAATGTCTAATAAGTTAGTATTGTTGCTTCTGCATCTATATATACCTCAAAATTTTTTGTGCTCACTCACAGAAAAAGCCACTCAGATGAGACTAAAATTATTGGCTGACAATTTAATTTATTTTTATAAACTCAGTTGACAACTTGTAGTCTAACGTATAACTGATTTTGTTTTTAGTATAGTCAATTTGAAATGTTATGAAATGTAATAGAAATAATAACTGCCATCATTTGCTGAGTCCTGACGATACATACACTAGATATTATGCCGTTATTTATTTATATACCTTACTCCTTAACATGTTCAGTAGAGGTAAGGCTCATCCCAAAGGAGATGAGAAAATGAAGGCTGGCAAGAGCTTACAAACTTTTGTGATTTAGCGTAGGTAGAAAGTGTGGAAGTTAGGGTTTACCCTTCATCTTTTCTGACATCTTTTCTATGTGCTAATAGGTACCCCTTCCTGCTCTTTCAGGGATTAATGACTTGTACCTTCCAAAAAGAAAAGCTTGTAGCATGAAAGAATATTGATTTTTGCTCTTTGGATTTAGTTTACTTAAATCTATACTTATGTGATAGCATGACACAGTCTAAAGAAATTTCAAGAAGAATGGGGAAACTTCGAGTTCAATTTCACAACATTGAACCATAGGAGTGAGAGGGTGAACAATAGAATAACTAAAATAAACTGCAATTTTAGTCAGGTCAGAAAAATCATTTCCTCCTGAACATGTATCAGGGAAGGCCAGTGTTCAAATTATCCTGCATTACCACATTTTTAAGAAGCTTGCAAGTTCATTTTTTTCTTTTCTTTTTATCCAAAGGGCCATATTACTGGATGGAATTTATAAAGAAATCAGCAGGCATCAGTGGGGATTTTGCTGATTAATTTTAGATAAGCTGCAGTAACATTACTGACTAATTAAGGGTTAGACTCCACATGAAGCATTTTAAAGATTTCTTAACCCTGTTGGTGTCTTATAAATCCCAGGAGTGATAATATGCATCTATCTTTGTCTCTTTCTCTATATGTATATAACTGTATTATGAAATTCAGTTTTTACAATCTCCCAAATTTTTTTTTTTACTAAACCCAAATATAAATATATCATTTTGTATTTCAAATTAGTAACCATATTTCAGTGACCATCTTGGTATTATACTTAAAACATGGTATGAAATATGTTTTCTCCATTAGTTTTTGAAAATAGTTGATCTTATCTGTTTATAACATGTATGTTTATCCATGTATAAACTGTTTATAACATGTATGATTTAAATCACAAACATTTAGATCACATTTCCATGGTTCCTGTGCATATCTGTGGGGAAAGGGAAGGGAAAATCTACTAAACTATGAACTAGCTGTGTAATTTACAGCATCCCCTTCAATCTCATCATTATCATCTACGGTATTCAAATAATAACATTGCAATATTTTATTATGCTACTTGCATTTAAATCATAATTTATACTTTGTAAACACATTTTGAACAGTAACGTCATAAGCATAGAAAAAGTATAAGACAGATGCAACTATGCCCATCTCAAAGACTAAGAAACCAAATCACAGAAATTAATATATGCAAATGGGTGTCAATTTTCGTACTAGCACCTAAGTCATAAGTTTTCCTTCATATAATCTTTATATAAAAAGATAACATATATGCACACATACACATTCAAACATACGATTATTATATACTTAATATAATAAAAATGTATACTCACCTGTATGATTAATACACACTACCATTTGTATTTTACTATTATTATTATTTAATTGATAACATAATATTTAAATTAAGAATGCTACTTAGGATAGATAGGATTAGGATATGAGAGCCAAGGGTGAAAGAAGTGATGTAGGCATGTTTGCAACAGAATAGATGTAGGTATGTTTGCAACAGAGTCTATATTATGTTTTAGAAGCTGTAAGTTTATACATTGAATTTTTAAATCTATATTGGGAAAAAGGACGTTTGATATATTCAGAGATTTCAAAGAACCAAATAAGAATCTTCAAATAGGTTCTGCTACTTTAAAACAGGTAATTGTCATAAGAACTACTGAGTCTATATAAGCCTTTGATTTGGGGAAACTTTCACGACCCTATAAACATGGCTATGTAACACCTATAGGTAAACTATTCTATCACGTATGTCCTGGTAATGAAGAAATTTTTGTGTATTTGTTTGATTAACTGGAACACCTGTCTGATGGAAAAATCACTAAAGGAATAACATCCACTAGGCTGAACACTGTGTAGTCAACTAAAAATGGTGTAATTTTGAATTGTGTTCATAATATACCATAATTTATTATTTTTGGCTGTTATTCAAACAAAACTAAATCACATTAGAATAAATTCTAAAACTAGCAATCCTTCTGAAACTATGTAATGAAGGATAAGTTAACGTATAATACACACACACACACACACACACAAGACTTATAATCCCAGTCTCGATGCAAATTATTCCTGTAGAGAGAGTGTGAATGGACTACTATCCAGGCCATCTGTTCTATGAAAGGGACACAATGAACACCGTTCAATATTTGGGGCATCCAACTATCTTGGTTTTGAAACTGTTTTCAAACCACATTTTCCTGGTGGTGAATGATTTTATAACCACCTCTCCTTACAGAAAATAGCACAAACATAACACCGACTTCACATATATAGATTCTTAAGACACTTTTTGATTGTGGCAAATCAACATGTCGGTCATACTGATGTGAACTCCAGCCTCAGAGGCACTTTATTTATTTTTTTTTTAATTTTTTTTTCAACCTTTTTTATTTATTTTTGGGACAGAGAGAGACAGAGCATGAACGGGGGAGGGGCAGAGAGAGAGGGAGACACAGAATCCGAAATAGGCTCCAGGCTCCGAGCCATCAGCCCAGAGCCTGACGCGGGGCTCGAACTCACGGACCGCGAGATCATGACCCGGCTGAAGTCGGACGCTTAACCGACTGAGCCACCCAGGCGCCCCTCAGAGGCACTTTAATGAGTCAAGATAACAGCTTTGAGGACTCTAATAATCTAGCAGAAGCAAGAGGATATGTTTGGACCTTCAAAGCTGCTATCCACAGTCTGTACTCCCATTGAGGACGCCACCATCATCTCCATATTTCTCCCTGTACAATTCCAAAGTATTGCTTTTATCCTTTTTTATTAAAGAAGCAACAACAACAAAATTCTTACACGCGATATAATACATTACTTATTACTTACAGTATATAGAATAGGATGATGGTAAATGTTCACATTCTAAAACTTAGCATAAAACTTGTTTTGTTTCACCGAAATACACAACCTGGGCCTTATTTTGTTATATATGACTGGTGACAAACTTATCACTGAATTATATCCTATAAAAGTTTGCCATGAGTATTTCTTTTGGAGCATGGCTACAGAAAAACCAAAATAAGTAATTATAGAAATAAGCCAGGCCATGCAGCCAATAAAGTAGCAAAATGGGAAAGGCAAAGATTTTATAATATCAGAATATGTAAAATAAAGATAAAACTCTGGCATAGTCTTTGAAACTAAAGTCACAGGTCTTGTCACTGTTCTTAACAGCATTAAGGACCGCTAGCACTTTTTTTTTTTTTTTTAGAAACCAAATTCGAAGATAATGGGCTTACATTTGTATATGTAATAATTTAATCTCTGGCTCTGGCTCATTGTATATTTTTTTAATGGAAAAAAATAAAGTTCATGGATAGAAAAAATCATCAGTAGCAAAAACCAATAATAGTCTCTCTAGAAAATAGAGGCAAGCCCAGGAGATAACCAGATGGAAGTTCTAGAAGGCCCCCGCTGAAACTCAGTAACTGAGGTATATAATGAAGACTTAGGATCTGGGAGGAGGCCCATCAAGTGGGTCTGTCTTGGAACCATAAATCTGTAGCTTCTGGAGCTTTCCATGGTAAGAGTTGTCTTTGGAGTGTCTCCATGATACAGATTCTAATTTCGGAAGCAAATAATTGTTCATGGAGAGGCCTCCAAGATGAATTCCAGACAATCAACTCAGAGAACCCCATTAGCAATGGGAGAATATTCTTTTGAATATGAATTTGTTAATTCACATTACCAAAAATACATGAACAGGGACATTTCCCCTAATGTGATCACTATGAGATTATTCAGTGACCATGAATCCTGTAAGACTGCTCAGTCTCAGAATTTCCCTGAGGATATGGGAGAAATGACAAATAAGGGAATTATTATTTAAGAGGTAATGTAATATGTATCTCTAAGAGAACATGTAATTATTCTGTAAGTTTGCTACTGGTTACCGAATGACTTAAATAGCAGAGGTTTGTTTTCCCAGGGAGGCTACAGGCTCGAGATAATTCTCTGCTAGGCCCTCCATCGTCAACTTGCAGATAACCAACTTCATGTGCTGTCCTCACATGGCCTTTGCTCTGTGTGGTAACATCGCTGGGGTCTCTCTTCTTATAAGGACACTGGTTAGATTGAATTTGGGTCTCATCCTAACTACCTCATTTTAACGTAATGACCTCTTTAAAGGCCTTATCTCTAAATAGAGTCACATTCTAAGGTACCAAGTTTGCAGATTTCAACATCGGAGTTTCATGGGGATATAATTCAGCTCATAT